>NC_137984.1:11245210-11415485 GCF_963924665.1 Micromys minutus
CAGTTGCTCTTCAATTTGCCTCCAGTCTATTCATGACTTTCATATTAAATACAGAATTTCAATGCGAATTTCCCTGTTGAAATTTTAATATGTAATGATATTGTAGTTGATTCAGCGATTCAGCCATAGGGCACACAAAAACAACATGCAAATTACATAATCACAGTGGAAGAACTAAACCCTTAGGAAAGACAACCGTTTAGAAAGGTTAACCATGTTCTCTCCTTTTAGCTTCATTTCAAATGCTTAAAATTTCCCTACTGTCTCTCAGGAAGACCAAAAAAAAAAAAAAAAAAAAAAAAAAAAAAAAAAAAAAAATCGAAACAATAATAACATTCTCAGTTTTCTTTGAAGAAAGCATTAGTTCTGTGGAGGTGTGCTTTCTTCTCCCTCTTGGCTCACTGGAATCAATGTGACACATTCCTTGTAGTTTTATGTCCTTTGTCTTTCAGATGACGATTCACCCTCTTGTCATTCCTTTATAAGAAGAAAGCATCACAGCAGGTAATTTTCACTGTCACTTTGGATGTAATATCAACAAGGAGACATACATCTGTGTGCCTCCAAGGTTTATATGAAGAGGAAACACACACTTTGAAGATGGATAGAAGCATTCCACTGGCTTGGGTACTAGACGAGCTAACAACAACAAAAACAACATCTAGACAAGAAAGCAGACAGGACACAGGCAGGCAATCTGTGTTTTTTTTCCTAATTGTTCATCTACTGAAATTTGAGTACTTAGCTTCTTACAATGACAAGACATGAGCCATAATAAAGTGTCCTTGTTTATGTAGCTTCTTGAAAATAGCTTTTCATAACTCTAATAAGTAATAGTGTTCTGACAGGAAATAGATGCAGAGAGACGCCCATGGCATCTATAAGCAGTCCGATTTCTAAAGTTCTAGAAAGAGCACATTAATGTGAATTTAAGCTATGAACACAAGCATTTGTCAGAATAAACCTTAATTTATTCTATCTTCGACTGATTAGACCTTCAAAGTAAAGGAAATATAAATTTGGCTATGGTCAGTGATTCAAGAGATTTTTTTTTTTTTTTGTTACAGATGTTTCTGCCATGGTTTTAGATGTTCTAGCTTATACAGATAGTACTGCAAGTACTTTTAATATCAGTTTTGTCTCCGCATTTCCTGGAAAAGGACAAATTTGGGGTCAAAAGTTTTGTGCGTGGTTTGGTGCCCCTATCACTACATTTGGGTTTTTGTCTGGCTACCAGAGATGGCCACTTCAGGTGCCATATATCCAATGCTGTGAGTCATGGCTAAAGGCATACTCATTGATTTGTGGGCACCTCCTTTATCCCAGGTCTCTGTTTCATCTTAGAGATGCCCACCATCCACCCCTGTCTCCCCAACTCATGTCACTTTCAGATCTTTATTCATTCTCATTGGCTTCTAAGCATGTCTTCTGTCTCTCCCCATTACCTGTTCCTGAACGTCCCCATTTCTCTTTCTATTCCCTCTCCCACCTAGTTCCATGTTTCCATCTGCCTCTTATGACGGTATTATTACCTTTTCTAAGTGTGAGATTAAAGCTTCCTCTATTGTATATTCCTTCTTGTTCAGCTTTTTGGGTCTGTGGAGTGTAACATGGGTATTCTGGATTTTATAGCTAATATCCACTTATAAATGAATACAAACCGTGCATGTCCTTTTCAGACTGGATTATCTCACTCAGGATGATATTCTCAAGATTCACCCATTTGCCTGAAAAATTCCGGATGCCTTTGGGGAACAGCCAAGCAATAACCAACCCAACTTGAGACCCATCCCATGGGCAAACAACAATTCCTGATACTATTAACAATACTCTTGTTATGCTTGAAGACAGTAATCTAACATGACTGTCCTTCCTCTGAGAGGCTTCACCAGATGACTTAGACAGATGCACAGATCCACAGCCAAACAGGGAAAGGGCTTTGGGGACTCTTATGTAAGAACAGGAGGAAGAATTGCGACCTCCAAGGGAATAGAATCTCCACAGGAAGATCAACATAATCAACTAACATGAGCTCTCAGAAACTGAACCACCCACCAAAGACCATATGCAGACTGGATCCAGGTCCTCTGGCACATGTAGAAGATGTACAGCTTGGTTTGCATGTAGTCCCAACAACTGGAGGTCTCCCAAAAGCTGTTTCCTGCATATGAAATATGTCCTTCTAGCCAAATTGTCTTGTCTGGCCTCAGAGGGAGAAGGTATGCCTAGCTTCACAGAGGTTTGATATGCCAGGGTGGAGGGCATACCCAGGGAGCCTCCTCCCACTTAGAGGAGAAGAAAAAAGATTCTGGGAGTGGGTGACCATCAGAGGAGCTATGAGGGATGTAAAGTGAATATGTAAATTAATAATAATGATGATGATGATAATAATAATAATAATAATAATAATAATAATAATAATAATAATAATAATAAAAAGAATGCCAGCACATTTGCTTGTTTCTCTTAGTTTTTTTTTTGTTATCACTCAACAAATTGATGTCTCTGATTTTATTAACATTGATTAGAAATCTGAGGGCAATTTAGGTTTTTAGAACTCATATATTACTTGCATGTCCAATAATGGATAGAGTTATACTTTGCATATTAAAAAATGTTTTTTTCAATAAATAGTTGACCTTTCTGGGAATATGCTGGAACAGTATCTGTGGAAGACAGGCCTATATTTTTATATTGGTAGATATTTGTGTAACAGGTAGAAAGGTTTTGTTTATCAATACAACCCAAACATCTCTCCTTATATTTGAAATAGGTCATTATTTATATAATAAATCAATATTATATTACACAGTGTCTTAGTAAGTTTACAATTTTCTACGTTAATGGTATCTCTCTATGCATAGATAAGTATGTATATCAGAACTTGTAAATAAACTTGATAATTTTGGAAAAAGCATTGAATTTGTGTAAAGCCCTCAAACTACCATATAAATCTTTATCATATAAAATACAATCAACAGCATATTACAAAATTGTGGAACAATCAAGTATCTGAGGAAATCTAATTTCATAAATTCAAGATCTCATTTAGTCAAAGAGAAAAATCACGAAAGACCCAATAAATGTGATCAAATATTAAGCAGTAATGAACAAATAACACATATCAAACAATAAAACACAGTGGGATGACTTTCCTCACTTGTATTTTCAAGGACCAAAGAGCATGATGGTGGATAAAAACTATTGGAAAGATCAATAAAGATGTATTGGAAAATGGCTGTACTTTAGGAAACCTAAATAAATGTTATATTTGAAGAGTGTGACCGAGCTCGAGCTCATAGAGTCATACGGATTCTTGAGATGAAGACTGCATGTAGGCCGACAAAAAATAGCACTACTTGATCTTAACTTAATACTGATTAGTCAAGAACTAGAGTTATGTGACAGAGGCTCATGACAACTAAATCAGAAAGTAGTATCCTAAGTTCTAGAGGTCTAAAGTGCCTCTGCAAAACTGAATGCTGCTAATGAGGGCTGTAACATTAGCTCAAAATGTATACACCCTGATACATGATTAGTATTAATTACACAGTATGTATTTATGAAATTGAGGCCAGTAGGAAGTGGAAAAATTCTTGGATTCAAACAGTTGCCAGGATCCTAATGTTCAAAAAAAAACAAAAAACAAAAACAAAAAAAAACAAAAAAAAAAAAAAAAAACCAAAAAAAAACAACAAAAAAAAAAAAACAAAGACCTTTTGATCTTTTATTTATTTACAGTAATCAACACAGGTACTTATAAGAAAATATCATTCCAGTGTAGATTGTCCTGAAGCTGTTTGTATTTTAATGTTAATTCCACTCCCCAAGAAGGGCTGCCTAGTCATATACTCAAGAGGTGACTTCATCTGAACCTTCCCATTTTAATTAGTAAAATAAAGGAAAGCCAGTGACTGGGTGGGTGGGGTCGGTGAAGAGAGGAGAGGTCTCTGAGGTCAGAGGATGGAGGGTGGAGGTCATAGCAAAATGGAGGTTCCTGAGAACCTGCTGAACCTAGGTGATATTAATTGGTATTAAATATCTATGAACATTAAAGATTTTATAGGTCTAGTACCTCATATAGAAGGGCATTTTGTATCTTCTTCTATTTGATGTAATCTTGTTGTGTAGAGGGTTTGTCGATTCAGAGTTGAATATATAAACTTGTATGAAAAGCTATCGGAATGTAGTATTTATGTGAGATTTTTGGGTAGGGAAACACTGAGGGACAGAGGCAGAGAACAGGTGGCAGAACACTGCCAGGGAAGAGAGTTGCGTAGACAAGTTGGCTGGTGGAGGATCAGACCGGGCGCCAGAGCTGTGTGTAGCTCCATATCAGTACGGGGCCTGGGGAATGAGACATAAACCATTTTATTATTTTATAATATTTACTGCAAAATTCCAGATATTGCATCTTGCATTTTATTATGTTTACTCTAACCAATTTATTTTAGGGCTTTCAACTTAACTGTATAATTTTTACCTAAAAAACTTTAATAGGCACATTTAATAAGTTTCCAATCTTTTTTATTGGATATTTTATGTATTTACATTTCAAATGTTATCCCCTTTCAGTGTTTCCCGTCCCCCTTTCCTTTCCCCCTTCTATAGAGATGTTCCTACTCCCACCATCCACTTCTACCTCAACACACTTCATTCCCCTACAGTGGGCAAGTAAGCCTTTACAGGACCAAAGGCCTATTGATACCAGACAATGCTATCTTTTGCTACAAATGTAGCTGGAGCCAAGAAAGATTCCTTCCATGTGTACTCACTGGTTGGTGGTTTAGTCTCAGAGAGCTCTGGAAGGGAGGCTGTCGGAATGATTGGAGTTCCTTTGAGTTTGCAAACCCTGTCATCTCCTTCAGTCTTTTTTCTGTCTCCTCCATTGGGGTTCCCCGTGTTCAGTCTGATGGTTACCAGCAAGCTTTCTTGTCTGTACCTGTAAGGATCTGGCAGAGCCTCTCAGGAGACATCCATATCAGGCTCCTATCAGCAAGCACTTCTTGGCATCAGCAAGAGTGAATGGATTTGGTGGCTGCATATAGAATGGATCCCCAGGTGGGGCAGTCCCTAGATGACCTTTTCTTCAGTCCCTGTTGCACTCTTTGTACACGGATTTCCTCCTATGAGTATTTTGTTCTCCCTTCTAAGAAGGAGTGAAGCATACACAGACCTATGTGTATGTCTTTTGGTCTTTCTACTTGTTGAGTTTCATATGTTCTGTGAACTGTTTCTTGGGCATTCTGTTTTGAATCTTAACTTTGGAAGAACATTTTAGCTTTAATCAAGATAAAAACATATATTATCTATTTTGTCTGAAACCACAGCAAGAATAATTACTGAAAATTAAATCAGGCCAATAATTGCTACTTATTAAGATTAAAGATTATCATTGGAAATTAAAAGTAAGGAAATCTTATAAGGTCTCTGCTATATAGAGTAGTATATTAGCCTGAATGAAAACCATAAAATATATTATAGATTTATATTTTATACTGTCACCCCCATATATGTGTGTGTGTGTAGCAGTAAATATTAAAAATAAGAACCATCAACCTTCACTATTGTCTGTATCATTGACCCATGTGACATTAGCGGGGTATATTCCTCTCCGTGACAGCACCACACCCTGGTGGTCTCTCTGCCCTCATTTCAGCCACCTTCTTCCAGCTGTTTCTCTGCCAGTCAGTAACTCTGCTCTCATTCCTTGCAGCCCAGTAAAATTAGGACTCCAGAGGTCCCAGCAGTGACTGGTCCACTGAGGTTCTGGAACCAGCTCTGGTCCCCCACAGCTCTGCCCAATCATTGCTCCCTGCTGTGGGCTCTGTCCACACCAGCCAGCCCAAATCAAAGCTCAGAAACTTGTAATTTATCAATTTATTGATTTAGATCAGTAATATATCTCAGTAAATTTAGACTTCAAAATTCATCCATACAATAAATTAGGAGCCAATTAACATGATACAATCTGCCCACCTAGACAAGACAAATTGTCCTATAATAATCCATCCCTTTTAGGTATTCATTGGTACCCGTGTTTAATTAAAGCCATTTGGAGATTGGCCCTTTTCATCTTCCTCCACCTTGCCTCTACCTCCTTTCTCCCTGGCTGGTCTCCCATTTCCAAAACTCTGTTCCTGCCTATCTTTTTTCTTATCTAATCACAGGTCTTGTTTTTCTTGTGCCTGTTTTTACCTGAATAAAGAAAGCAATCTATCTATCTATCTATCTATCTATCTATCTATCTATCTATCTATCTATCATCTACCTACCTAGCTAGATAGCTAGCTAGCTATTTGCCCCATATATAGAAAGAGAGAAAGTCATTCTATGCTACTTCAATCGTTTATGCCCAAGAAGATTTTTGCATACAAGGCTTACTGCAATGAACTAAGCAGAAGAGCCAGTGCCCTTATGCAACCCACATTACAGTGAAGGGAAAAATTTAATGAATTTACTAATACAGTATATTTATTATATAATAAGTCTGGAGAAAAACATATATTATGAAGACAGGCATTGTTTCTCTACCCAACTGCAATAAAATATTTTTATCACCCCATGTTTCCTTATTCAGAAACACTTTTATTCATTTATTTAAATTTCGAGTTAGAAGGGCATACCATGCCTCTTCCAATTGCTATAGGACCCTTTGTTTTCTGGACTACAGGAGGTAGGTCCTGGTTGTGCTCTGAGAAGTTTCACACATCTCAGTGTCCTGGTGGTGCTCAGCTAATGATAGCTCTACAGTGTAGATCTCTATATGTGCTAAGACAATCTGCTCTGTATAGTAAATGCTACAACATTTGTAGCTACACACTAAGTCTCTGTCACACAAAGAAGAAAGTAAGATCTCAAGAAAGCAAGAACTGAAGAAAGCAGGAAAGAAGCAGGAAACCAAACAAACAAGCAAGCAAAAAACAAAAAACAAACAAGCAAACAAAAAACCCCAAAGAAACAAAAAAGAAAAGTAGAAGAAAAAGAAAGGGCATGGGAAGATGGGGGCAAGTCTGTAAAGTCTTAAGGGCTACTCAAAATTTTCCCTTCACTGTAATGTGGGTAATTCTTACAAAAGCAGAAATGTAAAAGAAAAAAATGAGAAAGGAAAAGAAAAGGAAAGAAAAGACAAGGGGTGTCTACAAACATCAGCAAGGAGGGTAATGAATTTGAAACTGTATATGCTCCATGTATTACCCTTGATAAATGGTTGAAGCTTTCCACTGCCTTTGACTGAGGACAACAGTGTTGGTCAAGCCTCTTTTGATATACCGCTTCTGTGTGCTTAGTTATCAATCCCTAACCTTGCCCCATCAGGTTGATCCCATGAGAATCTATCCAACCATTTCAACTACAGCAACATGGAGACCAGGACTGACTCCTCACCCCCCTCAATAACAAACTAAGTGGAATAAGCCCATCATGGTACAAAAAAATGGGGTGAAGGTATAGGATGAGGCCAAGGACTGAAAGGGAAAATTGTTTGAAAAGTTCAGAAATTATTCTAAGTGATAAAACCAGATAAAAAAATCAGAAAAAAATAGAATTAAACAATTAAAAGTAAATCTTTCCAGTAAAACCATTGTGGATTTTTGCTATGATCTGAATATAGGTAAGAAAGAAAGATTGGAAGACGTGTAAGAGACTGAAACAGGTAGTACGCTAATTTAACAGGTCGGATTCCACCTGAACTTTCTGACAGATTTGCACTCAAGCTTCTGAATTTCTTCTTAATGACCATAACTGGAAAAAATTTAAAACTCACTCTCTTTGAGGATCATGAATGGGGTACAACTGTAGTGATTCAGACATACTGTTAACTAAAGTGTTGTGTGTCTTGATTAAAAGACCTCATTACTACATCTCAGTTTAATAAAGGATTATGGATTATTTTGTTTATTTAATATTAATTTTTAAAATTATATTTTAAAAGTTCATTATTTACTTAACATTATTTGTAAGGAATATATTCATAGTGTTCAGAATTGAAGGTGTAAACTACACTGATTTATGTTGTCTGACACAATAATTTTTGTGAGTAATAAAAATTTAATTTCTAACCATTTTCAGGTACAGCTTATATTATTGATTAAAATTAATTCATAAAGTTTATTTTATCTCACTGAAATTGTGTTTCCTTTAACCAACTTCTTAGTATCCACATCTTCTAGGCTTTGGTAGACACCATTTCGGTCTCTGCCTCTATTTTATAAATATTGATATATATTTAATATATATTAATGTTGAAGATAGTCTTCCATATAATTTTGGACATCACAAATATAGTATGGTTTCAGCAGTCTCAATTAACCTGGGCACCCTTAATTTCTCAGATACTTCATCACCAACAAGGTAGCATGGCAGCATACACTGGTCTAAGGCCACGAACACATACAGCAGAGGTCTGGGTTCAGTCAGAGAAGGTGCAGCTAACCCTCAAAAGACTGGAGGCCCCAGGGAGATTAGAAGTCTGGTGGGTTGTGTAGCATGGGGATATCTGCCTGGAGACAGAGGTGGGCACTGAGGAGATGTGAGATGTGGAACAGTAGGAGGGTGGATGGGGTGGTGAATAAAATCTGGAGTGTATAAATAAATAAATAAATAAATAAATAAATAATAAATAAAATTTTAAGATGTAGTATGGTTTTCTTAATCTAGAGAACACATCATATATTTTCTGGTATATCACTGAATATGACTATACATCTTTTAGTCCAGGTTTGTCAGTGCTGCACTGTGTCTAATCCATGACAATTTATTTCAAGTATTATAACAGAAAATGAAAAGTATAGAAATACAAAGCTAGTGTTTCTGGAACAAATGTTAAAAAATAAGTTTATATATGTAACCCCTCCCTATAATTATCTAAACCCACACACATTTTTCTACCATAAAAATATCTTTTCCTTACTCAACATATACTCACATTCTTTTTGAAGAAATAGAATTTAAAATATACACTTTAAATGTTTTATAGGTTCATTTGTGCTGAGGTTACTCAGAGCCTGCATTCCTCTTATTCTGCACAGATGTATTGCATTATGGCCCAACTCTTGATGAGTACATGACATATTAAATTGTCATATAGTCTCTAAATACAAGAGCATGCTGCGACAGTCTCCCTATGATTAAAACATTCCCACTCAAAGTAGGAATTTCAGAATGGGCTTATCATCATGTGATCAGTATCTTGCTGCCCAGAGAAGAGAAAATTTATTTGTCCAAAATCTGCCCTTCTTGGACTTACTGTTAGGAGCAATTTTTTCTTCTTCAAGACAATATCTCAGCTAATCTTATTAGCTTAGCATGCTCTTGGAGGTATGGTGTCCTCAAGTACAAAATTTAGTTGTTCTGGATTTTTTGTTGTGTTTCTGAAACCAATGAACATACTGCTACCATGCTGTGGACTGGAACCATGAGTCTACTCTTAATGAAATGTTCTATGATTTTTTTAACCAAATGTGAACATAATCTTAAGATGAGTTTTGTTGGCAATGTGTATTCTGGATGTTTTTCACAATCCTGACTGTACTTTCACAGAGTAAATTGTATTTAAATTCTTTTAAAAGAACATTTATGTCTTTACAAACTCTCCTAATTTTTACTCTTTTCTTGCATGAAAAATTATATAGTCATACTATACAAAGCATGTGAAAATACACAGGGAAGTTATGTTTAAATGAATTTTCAAGGGATGATAGTCTCAAAAAACATACTGAAATGATTATAAAATTAATGTTGATAATTCAAAAGATATTAAAATTCACAATCAAATTGCACTAATGCTGTATGGATATATAAACACTGCAACTGTGCAGTTTTCTCCTTCTGAATAAAATTTGAAACATATGAGGAACCAAGTTGTTTTCAACACTAAAATTGAGCTGCTGCCTGGCTTTGAAACTTAGCAGCTTATCATTAAAAAAATAAAGAAAAAAAAAAGTATAATTCAACAGTCCTATGGCACTTATACCAAGGACTGTAAGTAAAGAATATTATGTTTTAAATCTGAGCTGACAACTTTGTTATAACTTTTCAGAAAATATAAGATCTAGTGTCAAATGGAGAGAATAAATCCGCAACTTCATGAAATTTTCTGAGTCACGATTTATTGCTTTCAGATCATTTTAGTAAAACTTCTGAGCTGATTTCGTAGAAATAAACTTTTATCTTTTCATTATTACATAACCTTTTGGGTGTATTATAAAAATGAAATAATTTAAACAGTAAAAATTTAAAAGAAATAAAAATGAAAATGAGTAAGTATATATACCACTCCATAGGCTTATCTATATTTTCCTTGTTCAACTTCTATTTTTAAATCCCAATAGTATAATTATTTTAATAAATATGTTTACCTAAAATTAAGTAGATAATTGGGGTTTGTAAAGATCTCTGGCCTCTCTCTCCTACACACACACACACACACACACACACACACACACACACACACACGTGTGTGTTTTAATTCTGAAGCTGAATCATGTAAACCTTTTGAAGACAAAAGAAGATTAATACTTTAATTTATTACCAATGTTTCACTTATGGATCAACCTAGAACAATGAGTTCTCTTGTTCTCTGGGGTACATTTGAAACATCTGGAAAAGACTAGGTAGCAGGAGTTATAACTTGGTGTGTGTGTGTGTGTGTGTGTGAATGAAGATGAATTCTTACTGGCACTTAGTGTATCAAAGAGGCAATTTCAGCTTTGAGCTACTCTTATAATACGGGCTTGAAAAACCATGATCCAGACAAAAGGATTATTTTAAAGATAGAGGTATTCAAACTCAAAATACCAACTTTTTTTGCCTATGTTCAAATTATTAGTACAACTAACATATTTTATGTCTTATTGACAATATGTTTACTGTGTAACTTTAAGAATCATATAAATGATCTCCACATCTACAGACATTTTTAAATTTTAGGAGTTATATAATAAATTGGAAGGTTTTTTTTTCCTTTTTTTTTTTTTCTGAAAGTTAGAGACTTTTGTTCTCAAAAGGACATGAGTAACGAAACAGCATAGTGTTGCCAATCTCAGTCTTAGAGATCATAGTATGTTTGTTGACTAGTGAGCTCCTGGACTCCACTTTCTATTGTGTTTGCAGGCCATAGTGTTTAAGCCATCTTGAGATTATATTCATATAAGTAGAATATATAGGTCTTTTTTCATTTGGGTGTTCATGACAGGGTTTCTCAGTGTAGCCTTGGCTGTACTGGAACCCACTCTTTAGACCATCAAACTCAGAGATCTATCTGCCTCTGCTTCCTAAATGGTAAGATAAAAGATGAGCCCCACTGTAGCCAGGTTCTACTATTTTATTTAAGTTTTTGAGTTATAAAGTAACTTTATCACTTTAAAAACAACAACAACAATCACAGACTTGGATTAATCGTACCCAATCTATATATCTCAACGAACTTCTATATATGATGCATTCTGAAACTGCAGGTTCAGGTTAGATTTTACATCTTTAACGAATGTATTTTTATAGACTTATCTAGAGTTAGAAGTAGAGTCATCATTAGCTTTATATCCTTTCATCACTTCTGTTTAGAATCTTAGGGTATTTATTATATGAAGATAAACAGGAAGTCTGGATTTTTGCATGGAGCTGAGCAAAGAGGTATGGGGTTTACAGATACACAATAATGAACGGTAGCGGTACACATCAAGATCAAGGAAAGTGCTTTACCTAATCTTTGGAGCAGTATCCATGGGGAAGAAGTCTTCAGGTCAGGGCTCAGAAAGCTAATGTGGACATTTTCTGCACACAAAGTCAAGGTTTGCACTCAGATACCACAGGAAGGCTTTCCCATTCCTTTGAACCTTTTCAAAGCTGGGAAGGCTCTCTGATGGAGCTGAGACAAGAGAGTCCTTGATGTTACTGTGTCCATGTCAACTGCATGTCTTCATTCACCCAGAACTTTCTCAGGACTTTCCTCCCAGCAGAGAACTAACACACTGTAGCAGTTATCCTTCTGTGTGTGTTCATTTCAGTCAGGATTTCCTCAAAGTTCAACCATGCTGATAAAGGTGACCAGGATATCTCCATTCTACAGGTATATAACATTCTTTGGTCGGGAAGTGTAACAAGGAAACTTAAGGAACCACAACCAAGTCTTCAGTTAAGCATTGTAATCTCTAATTTCCAAAGCAACACTGAATTTTTCTTGATTAAAGTGACTGTAGTTAGCTTCTATCACTGAATTATTAATCCACCTGTTGGAAATGACAAGATTACTTAGCATTTTATACAGTTATCAATCCTACAAATTATGTCTGCACATTGAATAAAACGTTGTTGTAAAACTGATAAACGATGTATTTCCAAAAATTCATTTACAATTTCCATCATTTTCCATTGCTATAAAATTAGGTTAGGATATATGAATCGTCCATTTTTTTCACCTACTCTTAAAAGTTCATGTGAATCAGGAAAATTAGCTGTTCCAGGATGCAGTAATATTCTGTTCTGAGTCACAGGAAAGTGATTCAAAGTCTAGTTCTCAGAAATACCTCTTATAAGATAAGAATCACATTGATTTTTCTGTGTATTTTCTGGTGCCATTATTCAGTTGCCATTTGTCAAGGTTCTTTGGTTTATTCTCCTGTGCCTATTTTCACCCTGACTCACTGGCTCCGCAGCAGCATATTTAGAAGCATTTCCTCACCCAAATATAGTATTAATTATGCCCCCTTTCTTGCTGCCCAGGAAGTACTTTATTAACATAGTTTTTATTTGATTTAAGACACTCCTGACCCAGCCTTGGTTTAACATGTGGAATGAAACAGGGTATGGTATACCCTGTTTACTATGGTTCGTACCTACTCGATACTTTAATATGTGCTAAGGAAAACCTCAAATAAGCTTAGTTTGTAACTTTGAAGAGTGTTGATTGCTTGATATGTACTGAGATATTAAAATATAAAGCATAGAATTATAATTACCAAGAGTCTAGTTCCAAACATCTGTAGACATAAACACTGTAGTACATTTTCCATTTTGCTTAATTATTGTAATAAGTACAATTGATTACTTAATTTTTCCATTAAACATTATAGAACTTTTTAAAGCCTTAGACATTCTCTAAGCAATGCTTCCCACTATTAGAGAGGTTGGTGAATGATGCTACAAAGGCCGAGCTGGACTACTGCCTGTGTTAGAAAGGAGGTGTTATTGGCTCTAATTAGAGTAAATGGACAGTGGCTGTCTCCTCAATAAAACACTTAAGTTGTGTAGATCCAAATCAAACTAGATGGCTGATAGAGTCAGGGGTATTCAATATTTGCTCAATTTAAGCATGATAATGATATTCTCAGCACAACTTTATAATTTTTGAAGTGGATATAATTTTATATTTTTCACATACTTCACCTAATCTTAAGTTTTACACTGAGTCTTTCTTTCATAATATATGTATACTCCTTGCAAAAATTACTTCCTTCTTGCTTTCAGAAAAGTAGAAAAATTTCCAGTGGGAAAAAAAAAGAAAAAATAAACAACAGAATAGTTTTATAGCTTTGTTATGTTTTACAATATTTAGGGTGAATTAACTTGAATTTAAGATTCCTTACTCTGTGGCTGTCAAGAATGAATAGGTGTTTCAGTTCACATTCTAGCACCCATGTTTGGAGGCTTACGACTGCCAATAACTCCAGCTTTAGAGGGTTCAACACCTTCTTCTGAACTTGTGGCATGTAACAGACACATATGCTTACACACAATTAAAAGTAAAGATAAGTAATTTAAAATGTTAAATTAATTATTAGAAAAATAAGAATTATGAAAATGAAGTTTCACAACAAACAAAATAAGAATTTCTTTATATCCTTAGTGTACTTTGAATGTTAGACTATACTCAATATTTCTGTATTTTAACATTAAAATAATCATATATAATAGCCAGTTGCAAGTGGCTATTGTCTGAAGATAGTATCTGGGTTAGTAGAGGGACATGTGTTACTTCTCTTTTACATTGTAGTAAGCCAGCAGATGCTGAGAGATGCACCTGAGCAGGGTTGTACCTATGAGTTCTTATGAACAAAGGTCCCATTTGGCTGTCTCTGCCAGTTCATGAGAGCGTGGGTCTAGATGTGTTTAGAAGGAATTTTTTTTCATTTGGTGTCACCTCTACACTAAATGGAGGGTTTCCTGAGTCCTGATAAAAACATGCCATTTAGGCCTGAGTGTTCCTACATCTCACATTCTCTGTAAAATGTCTGGCTGTGGGTGTTTGAATTTGTTCTTCTCTTCTACAGGAGAAAGCTTCTCTCATGTTGGCTGAGAAAGGCACTGATCTATGAATCTAGCAAAATATCACTAGGAGTCATTTTATATTTTGCTGTGTTCTTTCTGTAGAACAGTAGTAGTATTTGGTTTTACCCTAGGTCACTGCCCTACCTATTCTCATGTTTTTGGTCAGCCATGAAACATCATGTAACAGTTCCATCTCATAGAGGGAGCCTTAAATTATATTGTTACATATATACATATGTGTATGTATATGTTCCCACAACCTTAAAAAATGTATTCGGGAAAAAAAAAGAAAAAAAAAACAGGAAGAAAAATAAGGCCTAGCTCTAAGAAATTTGTCATTATATTCAATCAGATTATTAATTTGATTTTCATTTAATTCTAAAATATTGTCATCTAGATACAAAATCATTGAAAATAATTTCTTACTTGCTTAGCAAACCCAAATGGCCATTATACCCCCTTATTACCTGGTCCTTTCTACCCAATTATTGCTAATTGTGGATATTCTATTATCATGAAGTACAGAGGTAGCTAATGACTATTGAGTATAATTTCAACTGTGATTGTAAAGAAATACTTAAAATGTCAAGCATACTAGTTTTATATTGTTAGTAAAAACAGTATTCCTTCAGAATAAAAAGTTCATGTGATTTTCCTCAAAAAAAAAGCCACCAATAAAAATTTCAAATAAAAAAATATCAGATATTGGTTGGACACTCCCATAAACTTTGTGCCACCATTGCACTAGCATTATTGTCTGTCAAGGCACTATCTTAGATTGAAGTGTTTGTGGCTGGGTAGATGTTTACATGTTTCCTTTTGTAGCATATAGAGTGTTTTATAGTACCAAGAACACTGGGCACAGTGGTTAAAGCTCCAGAAAGACCTTCTCCTGGAGTACAGCTAACCATCTCTATGTTCAATGTTTTGTGTAGGTATTAATTTCTAGCAATAGGGCAGTGCCCTCAGTTTAGGAAGGGCAGCCTATAGACTTTGCAACAGCCTGGGCAACTTAACTGTTTCCTTGGAGACCCTTGTTCAACAACTTTATTAAACAAAACTTATTTCTGGTACTGAAGTGTCATTTGGTGGTGAGAGATTTTCATTTGGGGCTCTGTCTACCTATTGTTTATCAATTTGGTTAAGATCACCATATGTGCCTATGATTTGAAGCTTCTACTGTATTTGATTTTCCCCATGAATTACTCAAATGGTCCTTAATTTTGTCTGTCCCTCCCCATGTTCACACTGTCTTCCTCCTGTTTTGTAATTGTCCTATTTTATTCTGCATTTCCAGTCTTTCTGTCTTCATCCATCAATAAATATTAATTCTCTTTCCCTTTTCTAGAGAGATCTGTCTTTCCACCTGGTCTCTTACGACAGCTTGCTTATTAAGTTTAATTATTTGGAATATCTTTTTCCATCTTTTTATATGAGATGATGCTAACCTTTGATGTTTAAGTGTGTTTTTGGATGAATCAGAAGCATATATGTTCTTTTTGCAGACATTATATTAGACTATAATTTTTTATTTGGTTATTGAAACCATTGATGTTGAGTGTTATCAGCAAGCAGTGTTTATGAATCCTGTTATTTTGTTCCGATCACATTTCTTCCACTCTGATATGCTGGCCTATGGTTATTTATTCCTTGTGTTTTCTTTGTTGTGTTTAATCTCTTAAGGTGAACCTGTAGATTCCCTTCTTTGGGGTTGAATTTGTACATAGATAAAGTTTAGATTTGTATTTTCTGGAAATTCTTTCTTTCGTCATATATATTAACATGTTTGTTGGGTATTTGTACTCCTGGATGGCATCAGTGGACTCTTAGAGTATATAGTTCATCAGTTTATACCCTTCTCAATTTGTAGTTTCTATTGAGAAGTAGAGTGTTATTATGTATGCCTTCATATATTGCTTGGCCTTTCTCTCTTGAATATTTTAATATTCTTTCTTTGTTCTATTCATTTAATGTTTTTATTATTATGTGCCAATTGGGAGTTTGTTTTCTGTGGCTATTTGGTGTTTCATATGATTCTGATACCTTGATAGCCATTTCCTTCTTCATGTTTGTGAAATTTTCTATGAAGATTTTGTTGAGTGAATTTTCTTCATCTTTGACCTCTGTTCCTTTTATTCACAGACTTGGTCTTTTAATAGTTTCCCAGATTTCTTAGATATTTTGTCTGAAGATCTTTCAACTTATTATTTTCTTTATCCTAGGTATTCATTTCTATCATTTTTGTCGAGGTCTGAGATTCTCTCTTTCATATCTTATATTCTATTGGTGAGTCTTGTCTTTGAGGTTTCTGTTTGAGTTCCTAAGTCTTTCATTTCTAGATAACTTGAGGACAATAAAATACTTTTTTAGTATTGACTTAGGGTAATTCTATGTACTACTTTATATTCTCTGTCACTATGTAGTCTGAACATACATTATTTAGGCAGTCCACAACCCAATTCTGTTCCAAAATATTACAGATAATATTTAACACCTATGGGATGCAAAGTATTTTGGATGGCTTTATAAGAAATATTTAAGTGTCAAATATAGTACCCAAATACATAAAGTACTAATATCTCATAATGTTGTCGGTAACATTTACTTAGAGCATATACTTTTTAGTACTCGTGACAAAAATATAGTATTACATTGCTTTCTATTGTGGTTTTAATGAAAATGGACCCTATGGATGCATGTATTTAAGGGTTTGTTTCCCAGTTGGTAAAACTATCTGGAAAAGATCAGGAGGCATTGCTCTTCTTAGAGAAGGTATGTTACTCTAAATTGCTATTGACATTTCTAAAGCACACTCTTTTTCCAGATAAGCTCTGCATCTTTAACTATTAAATAGGAATTTGCAAAGTAAAGCTATTCCTCACTATATTTCATTACTGAATAAACAGATCATATATATACCTTCATTTCAACTGAAAAGAAACAAATAATAAAAAAGTTGTGCCAATGGAGGCAGATTTTGAAGTTGCCTTCTCTTTCCTTGCAATAACATTTTATTCATTTTGAAGATTATGCTCTTGTTGCCATAGGTTCACCGTCAAATTTATTTCATGATGCCATGTTGAATTTGTCTTTCCACTATCACGGCATTGCAAAGAATTTTACAAAGGCTTGCTTGATAGGGTTTTTAGTCATGTGTTTAATGGTTTGCATAGAATGTCTCTATGATTTCCTTTTAAAACAAACAAGCAGAAAAACACCTAACCAACCAACTCATTAAACAAATCAAAACCTAAACAAACCATCCGTAAAACAACCAACAAACCAATCCAACCAAACAGACACCCCACTAAATTTGTTCTCAGTAGTTGAGAGTGCTCGTTGCTTTTCCAGAGGGCTGTTTGATTCCTAGAACTCATGTGGAGGCACACAACCATATGTAATTCCAGCCCTAAGAAACTGCATAACTTCTATTTATATCAGGCATAAACATGATACACAATATGCAGAAAGAACACATATACACACAACATAAGCTAAATAACTTAAAGAATGCTGTTTTTAAACGCTGACTAATTGAAATATCTGTGACTAATATATCATCTAGCTGTATTATTTTATTGGAACTGGCTTGTTCCATTTGGATTCCTGACATTCTTACTCATCATAAGCTTACCTTCTGTTATGTTTCAGAAGCTATTCTAAATATGTATGCACAATAAACATTCAATAAACATATTGTAAGTAGGATAATTACTACTGAATTATAGTGACCAGGCACCTGATCTTTATATAACTATTGCATGTTAGTGATGCTAGTAAGTGAAGACGAATGAGAACTAGAAAGGAGAAAACTGGAATACGAGTCTAATTGTATCAACACCAAAGCAAATTGTCCCGGTTTTTATATGACAATGATCCAAGGAACTAAAAGTTATTATATTTTGTTCAATGTAAGTGATTTTTCAAGTTATTTCCTAGTTGCAGATCATCACAACAAGGTGGTCATGAACAAATTGCTGTGAGAATTTTAAGAGCTTGTAAGAGAACTTCAAGTAAACAATTGTCTTATAGCAGGGCCTCTGTTGCTCCATAAAGTGGTTGTTTCTTGAATCGTTTCCATGACCCTCCCAGGTAAATAGGAATGGGTTTTTCTTCTGACTCCCCTCATCCTACTTTTCTTATTAAAAATATATCCAACACTAGGTTGTTCTCATGACAACATACAGCATAAACTCATGTGAAATTTGAAAAACTTCAGAATAAAGTTGTTTTTTTTTGTGAGATTTTTGTCTGTCCCAATTTTATGTGACACTCCCTGAGGTCCATATCACCAATAGAGTAGGAACAACACTATATATATATTACGATATATAATACATGATATATAGGAACACAAACACATGTATACATATTTATTTATCTATGCACTTTTATACATATAATGAATTTTATCAAGTAACATTTAAAATAAAAAGAAAAACTTCACATAAATTTATTTAAAATGCTGATGGCATCTTGTTTCTAGCAATGCTCACTGTGGAGCATTAAATCATAATCCATTCAGCTTGAGTTATTCTGATAATAATAGGGTTGCAATTGGAACTCTGTTGCCTTTCTTTATATTCACATAGAAATGAAATACACTGTCATGCATTTTGTCCTATTTCACATCACTGACTAAATTTTAACCAAGCAGTAACTTATAAATTAAGTCTATTTACATCATTTAAGACTCATTACTACATTCTTCTGTAATGGGGTACTCTTAACAGAAGATTGCCCCTCAAGATGCTAAGTAGAATGAAGACTAAAAATTCTAATGCATTACATAATCAGCTCTGAGGTATGACCTGAAACACTTAATTGAGCTGTGGAATGATTTTGTTTTCATGTACTTAGGAACATTTACAATGAGAGAAACTGACATCTGTGGGTCACATTCTACATTTCAAGCAGAATTTATGGTGATCTTTTTCCTTGGGTGAACTCATGGGCATAATAAATGATTAGTTCAGTGTCATTAGCAAGTATTCCTATTCTCCATCTTATAAAGAAATAGATGAGTAAATCAAGACTTACAGCTAATAAACAAGAGAACTTTCTATTCATATTGAAAACAAATATGTTGCTAAATTTAATCAAGGAAAAAATATTATTGTCATTATGTAGATTCAGTTTTATTATTCTGTTCATCCATTTAGTATATAAATATCATGTGCTAAATATTACAGCATTATATATTAGGGTAAAACAATAACGAATTCATTTTTTCCCATGAACTTCATACTTTGAGATTAAAAATGCATCCCAAATCCTTCCTGTCTCAATCTGTGCCCTGTAACTAAGGCTGTCCTGAAGCCCTTTGTTCCCAAATGTTGCCTGGAAAGAGCTGGTCTCACAGTAATGCTCACGCCCTAAGCCCACAGTTGAGACACCACTTTGCTTCTATAACTGTCCAAGATGGACCCTCCAGGAACACACTGCACACTGGGACCACAGAGCAGCCTGGGAGAGGATCCTTCCATTCTCCATGTGCATCCAGAGCTAAGGCTGTTCCATAGCACTTTGGAACCAAAGCCTTCCCAGATAAGGCTGGTCTCCCAGGAGCACTCTCACTCCTAAGATCATAGGCTCACAGACCCACAAAAGAAACAAGCTCCAGTAAGAGATATAAGTCTAGCTAACACAAGATATAACCAGATGACGAAAGACAAGCAACAGAAACCAAGGACACTTGGAATCATCAGAATTCCAAGTTATTTTACCACATCAACTCCTGGATACACAACACATGAGAAAATCAAGATATGAATTTAAAATAACATATAATGATGATGATAAATGACTTCAGGAAGGACATAAATAACTCCCTTAAAGAAATAGAGGAGGACACAGGAAAACAAGTAGAAGCCCTTAAAAAGGAAACACAAAAAAATGCTTAAAGAATTAAGGAAAATACAACCATAAATAAAAAGGAAATGAACAGAACCATCCAGGACCTAAAAATGGAAATATAACCAATAAAAAAAATCACAAAAAGAGAGAAAAAAGTGGAGATAGAAAACCTAGGAAAGAGATCAGGAGTCATAGATGCAAGCATCATTGACAGAATACAAGACTACAAGAGAGAATCTCAAAAACAGAAGATACCATAGAAAACATTGACACAACAGTCAAAAATATGCAAAATGCAAAAAGTTCCTGACTCAAAACATCCAAGGAAACAATGAGAAGACCAAAGCTAAAATCAATAGGTATAGAAGAGAGCAAATATTCTTAACTTAAAGAGACAGTAAAAATCTCCAACAAAATTATAGAAGGAAACGTTCCTAACCCAAAGACAGAGATAACCATGAACATAAAAGAATCCTACAGAATTACAAGTAGATTGGACCAGAATAAAAATTCTTCTAGTCACATATAGTCAAAACACCAAATGCACAAAACACAGGAAAAATATTAAGAGCAGTGAGGGAAAAATAACAAGTAACATATAAAGACAGACCTGTCAAAATTATACCAGACTTCTCAACTATGAAAGCTAGAAGATCCTGGGCAGATGCCATGCAAACACTAAGAGAACAAAATGCAGTCCAGGCTACCAAACATAGCAAAACTCCCAATAACAATAGATGGAGAAACCAAGATATTCCATGACTAAACGAAATTCACATAATATCTTTCTGCAAATTTAGCCCTACAAAGAATAATAGATTGAAAACTCAAAAACGTATTGAGAACCTAGACTCTTGAAAGAGCAAAAAATAAAATAAAATAATAATAATCTCATTTCAACAAACACAAAAGATGATAAACACACAAACATAATTACACCTCTAACAAAAAAAACCCAAGATGTAGTGGTATATAATAAAAACACTTTTAGTGAACATTTCCAGAGAATCATGCCAAGATACCTCCAGCTACTCTGACCTTAGCAGTCTCTCTGCCCCCAAGGCTAGCTACACTTTTCCTGCTGTCTCTCTGTATGAGCTCTGATCTCATTCTCTGCAACTGCTACTGTGGTTATAATCACAAGTTTTAATAGACTGACAAAATCAAAACTCTAGAAGCTTGAAAAAATTCATCAATCATATTTATATTAATAAATTTTTACTCCACAAAACATCCACACAATATACTCAGAAACAATTTTTATGGTAAAATCTGCCTACCTGGATAAGACAAATTGTCCCATAATTATCCGTCCCTATAAAGACAATTTTAGTTACTGGTGGCTATTCAAAGCCACAAGAGGATGGGCTATCCTCTTTCATCTTGGCTTTTTTCTTCTTTCTTTGCTTCTTTTCTTCTTTCCAAAACTCTGTCCCTGCCTAATTTTTTCTATGTCTGATCACAGGCCTTACATTATCTTGTGCCTTTGTTCACTGCATATCAACCAAACTGCAGGAAGTAACAGTCAATATGCCTTAATAGCTCTTAAAATCAAAATACTCAGTTACCCAATTAAAAAACATAGACTAACAAACTGGATATAAGACCCAAATTTTGATGCATAAAGGAAACTCACTTCAGTGATAAACACAGAAACTTCATCAAAGTAAAAGACTGAAAAAAAAAAAATTCAAGCAAAATGTCCCAAGAAACAAGCTGGAAAAGTTATTAAATCAACATTCAGCCAAAAGTATTCAAAAAGATAAAGAAACTTTATACACATCAGATGAAAAATATGTGAATATGAACTCTCAATTCTGAACATCTATGCTCCAATGAAAGGACACCCACATTCATAAAAGAAACTTTACTGAAGTTCAAACTGCACATTGTACCTCACACAATAATAGTGGGAGACTTCAGTTCCATACTCTCATTAATGGACAGGTCATAGAAACAGAGACTATACAGAGACACTGTGAAACTAACAAAAATTATGAACCAAGTGGATTTAACAGATATTTTTAAAAACATTTTATCCTAAAATAATGAATATACCATCTTCTCTGCACCTCATGTCATTCTCCTAAACTGAAAATATAATTGCTCATAAAAAGGCCACAACAGATACAAGATGATTAAAAACATAAACAAAAAGTCCACAAACACATGGAAGCTGAACAATGCTCTACTCAATAATAACTTGGTCAAAAAAGAAATAAAAAATTAAAATATTTTTCAGAATTTAATGATAACGAAGGCACAAAAAACCCAAACTTATGGGCACAATAAAAGAAGTGCATGGAGGAAAATTCATAGCTCTGATGGCCTCCAAAGGAAACTGGCTAGAGCATAGACTAGCATCTTGAGAACACACTTGAAAGCTCTAGAACAAGAAGAAGCAAATATACCTGAGAGGAGGAGAAAGCAGGAAATAATCAAACTCAGAGCTGAAATCAATCAAGTAGAAACAAAAAGAACTATATGAAGAATCATCAAATCCAGGGGCTGGTTCTATGAGAAGGTCAGCAAGATAGATAAAGCCTCAGCCAGTCTAGCAAGTGGGCACAAAGGGAAAGTATCTAAGTTAACAAAATCAGAAATGAAAAGAGAGACATAACAACAGAAACTAATGAATTTCAAAAAATCATTATATCCTACTACAAAAATCTATATTCAACAAGATTGGAAAATCTGGATGAAATGGACAATTTTTTAGACAGATACCTGGTATCAAAGTTAAATCAGGATAAGATAAACAATTCGAACAGTTCCAAAAACCCTAAAGAAATAGCAGTTATTAACAATATGCAAACCACAAAAAGCCCAGGACAAGGTGGTTTTAATGTAAAATTTTATCAGACCTATGTAGAAGACCTAATAACAATTGGAAGGATCAACATTGTAAAAATGGCCATTTTGCCTAAGGCAATATACATATTCAGTGCAATCCCATTCAAAATTCCAACTCAATTCTTCATAGAGTTAGAAAGAGCAATATTTTAATTCATTTGGGGTAAAAAAAAAAAAAACCCAGAGTAGTGAAAACTATTTTAAAAAACCTGGTAGCATCACCATCTCTTTCCTCAAGATGTATTATATAGCAATTGTGATATAAACTGCATATTATTGATATACAGACATGCAGGTAGATAAATGGAATAGAATTGAATATCTCGAAATGAATCCACACACCCATGGTACTTGACTTTTGACAAAGGAGCTAAAACCATCCAGTGGCAAAAAAGACAGCATTTTTAAGAAATGGTGCTGGCTCAACTTGTGATCAGCATGTATAAGAATGTAATCAATCCAATGTTATCTCCTTGTACAAAGCTCAAGTCCAAGTAGGTCAAAGATGTCCACATAAAAGAAGATACACTGAAACTGGTAGAAAATAAAGTGGGAAAGAGCCTTGAACACACAGGTACAGGAAACATTTTTATTAACAGAACACCAATATCTTATGTTCTTATTTCAAGAATCAAGAAATAAGACCTCATAAAATTGCAACCCTTCTGTAAAGCAAAGGGCATTGTTAATAGGACAAAAGGGCAACTAAGAGATTGGGAAAACATTTGTACCATTCCTATATCTGCTAGAAGGCTATTACTGAAGTTATACAAAGTACTCAAGAAGTTAAACTCCAGAAAACCAAATAACCCTAATATAGATGGGGTACAGTGCCAA
The DNA here is from genome assembly GCF_963924665.1 of Micromys minutus. Classification (NCBI taxonomy): domain Eukaryota; kingdom Metazoa; phylum Chordata; class Mammalia; order Rodentia; family Muridae; genus Micromys; species Micromys minutus. The sequence goes on from NC_137984.1 coordinate 11,269,022, forward strand.
ATGAAGAATTCTCAACCAAGGAGTATCAAATGGCTGAGAAGCAACTAAGGAAATGTTTAATATCCTGGGTCATCAGGAAAATGCAAATCAAAACAACACTGAGATTTCGTTTCACACTCGTCAAAATGGCTAAGTTGAAAACTCAGGCAACAGCAGATGATGGAGAGGTTGTGGAGAAAGAGGAATACTCCTTCATTGTTAATAAGATTGCAAGCTGGATAAACCATTCTGGAAATCAATCTGGTGGTTCCTGACAATATTGGACATGGTGCTTTCTGAGGACCCAGCTATATCACACCCAGGAATATACCCAAAAGATGCCCCACATATAAAAAAGACACATAAGCCACTATGTTTATAGTAGCCTCATTTATAACAGCCAGAAGCTAGAATAAGCCCAAATATCTTTCATCAGAGAAATGAATACAGAAAATATAAAACATTTAACAATGACTTCTTGAAGTTCTTAGGCAAATGGATCTAATTAGAAAATATAAACTTGAGTGTGCTAACCCAGACTCAAAATAACACACATCATATGCACTCACTGATAATAGATATTAACCCAAAAGATCAGAACCCAATATATCATTCACAGTCCGTATGAAGTTCCGGAAGACAGAAGACTAAAATGTGGATTCTTCATTCCTTCTTAGAAGGAAGAAAATACTCATGTGAGCAAGTACAGGGGATAAATGTGGAGCATATACAGAAGAAAAGGCCATCCAGACACTGCCCTACCTGGGTATCCATCCCAAATGCAGCCACCAAACCCAGTCAACATTGCTGATGCCAAGAAGTGTTTGCTGACAGGAGCCTGGTATAGATGTCTCATGAAAGATTCTTCCAGAGCCTTACTATACTGATGAGGATGCTTGCAGCTGACCAGCAGACTGTTCTTTCTCTATTTTGAATCTTTAGGCATGTATATTTTAATTTGTGTACCCACAAAAGGAGGGCACTACTAAGGGACCATGGGGCTAGAATTTAAAGATAATAGAGATATGAACCAGAGATATGGGTTTAAGGATAATAGAGAGAAGAAACGCAGGCAAATAGATGGATCTTGGGAGCTCTTGTAAGACAGGGGAAGGGAGGATTGCAGAAGCCCAAGCTGAGAATATCACAAAAATATAGCAAACCTAACTAAGTAAACCTGACTCATAGGGGCTCACAGAGAAGCAACAATCACAGTCCCTGTATGGTTTATGTTTGTGTAGCTTTGTCTTCTTCTCTGACTCACCTGATCTTGGGACTCTTTTCCTCCCACTGAGTTGCCTCATCCAGCCTTGATATTAGGTTTCGTGCCTAGGCTTACTGAAACTTGTTATGGCATGTTTGTTTGTCATTGCTAGAAGGCTAGTTTTTTTTTTTTTTTCCTGAAGAAATAGTGGATACAGGGAAGACAGGATTTAAAAAGAGAACTGGAAGAAAGGAGTAGAGAGAGGAGAAACTGAAGTTGGGATATAATGCATGAAGAAAAATATTTTAAATAAAATCAAAGGACAAGAGAACATGACATTAAGAGAAAACTGAAATGATGTATCAGGAAGGGTTAATGAGGTGAGGGATGGTTTGATATTGTAGAGTAGTGAATATGATATCAAACACTAAATTATTGATCTTCCAAAGTATGTTAACACCATTTTAAACATTTTGTTAATACATACCTACATAATTATAAAAGGTATTTAAATTAATTTAACCTATAGCATGGGGACAATGTTTCCCACAGGCAACATAGGCTATGAAATAAAATACCCAAGTCTATGGACATGTATGAGTTTTTACCTCAGTTCTAGAGATACTCTCACACATCACACGGTATTTGTAATCTTTTCTTGCTATCTTACATATTTTGATAGCAAAATTGAATTACTGAAGATATCGTAAAAGTGAGTGACAGAACGTGGAGACATCAAACTGGCATGAACCTAGAAGTTTTATTCCTACTGGTTAGCTTTTATGGGTTTTGGAAGGTTCTATTTAACAGTTTTGCTCATATGTGAACTATGAGTGCTACAATTCTGAGTGAAAAGCTCAGCAGTGCCCAAAGTGACATGAATGCTCTGGGAATAATCAACCACTTTCGGATTGGACTTAATGCCTTCTCCAGTGTCTGAGTATGGATATGTGGTGGATTTATGAAGTTCCTCTCCTAGCTGAGTAATTGACAGCTTTGTCAGAAAGGAGAATCATTTTCTTGCAAGGATCTGGAATCTGGGAGTTGAGTCATGCTCCAGTGCATAGCCTTACACCATGTGCACTAAGGCATCAATAAATAGATTCAGTGCGATAAAAACAATGAACACATAATTTGGGAGGAAAGAGAGTGGAGAGACAGACAGTGAAGGGAAGGGAAAGGGGTACATTTTACAAGAATGCATTATATGCATGAATGAATTTTCAATCAGTGAAAAAGCAGAATTATGGGGTTCCTGTTTACTAGACAAAACAAGTACCTTGGGAAAAGTGGACGACAACAGATAAGAGAAAGCACAGCAAGTTTAGATGAATTTTTTTAGTTTTCACAACTTTATAGGTATATTTATCCCACACAGACAGAAAAAGATGATAGTGTTTAATTTTGATATAAAAGGGAATGCAAAATTGAAGAAGTAATTAGAACAGAATAAATGGTGTGAGTTTTTTTTAACCTATCGGAATGTTTTAAGTAGGAAATAAAAAATGAAGATGTGATGCTAACGACACATTTTTCATGTCTGGAAAAATACATAGGTTGGACCCTGATGGGAAGAAAAGATACTAATTGGAAGTTTAAAAGTATCTGTGCAAACACAGGAGAGTCCTCTGAGCTGGGAAATGAACATATAAAATAATTTGTAGGAATGAGATGGACTACGAAATAGTGAGTGGAGAGCATCAACTGTCCATCAGAAGGTAGAGGTCAGAAATACAAAATAAATTAATTAGCACTGTTAGATTTTCTTTCAGTTGCAATTAGAAGTACAGATTTAAATTGAGGATAAACACAAGGGTTATAGTAACTTTTAGGAGATTTAAGTATGAGCTTGCTGTAGTTATATAATATATCAGAAAGGAGCAGAGAATCTTAACATATTTTGATGATTAAAATAGGTCAACAAAGAAAGATAAAGGCTAACTGATCTCACTTCTGAGTGAAATAAAACAATAATTATCTCATGAAAGGGTTAAGTGAAATAATCAGTATTGGTTATTAGAGGAGGGAGTAAGTCATAGAGAAATGTTGGAAAAAATATGAAAATAAAATGGGAAGAATATTGTTATAGAACTACAATACAGAATAGTGACCAAAAGTAGTAATGTGCTACCATGAAAAATGTTAAGGGTATGTAAAATCTTATGAATATTATATCTGTTACATATGGATTCATCACATTTTCAACTGCTACATTATATCATTGCATAACATGTGTGTTTGTGTGTGTGTGTGTGTGTGTGTGTGTGTGTGTGTGTTTGGGTACCTATAGATGCTTGAGGATGTAGTAAGAACTTTAGAATAGTGAGATGTAATTAATGTGCACACATATTAATCAATATAAAATAATTTTGAAGTAAATCAAAGTAAGACTGTCTCCTAAACAATAATTAAGAAAATGATCATGGACAAAACTGAGTATGAGGTCAAGACAAAGAGGAACTGGGCAAACCTTAAAGGTCAGTGGCAGAAATAATGACGAGGTTAACTTTCTTCATACAGGTCTCCTAAACATATGAAAAACATAGCAATATGGCTTTAAGTCCAATCAAAAGTACCTTGTAGTGATTTGGTTTATTCCTTCTAATGTCTGTTAAACTTTTTACTTAAGTCTTTCTAATGTCTGTTAAACTATTTAGTCACTAAGTAGAGATATTTTCCTGTTGCATAAACTCTATTTTGATTTGATTTTGGGAGAGTGTGGCTCTTTATTTCATACACAGGAAATTGGTTTAAAAGAATCTTTCAAAAGTAAGCATGTGCTGGAAAGGCTGTTTGGGGGCCATGGATCTTACCATGGTTATTTTCAATAGTGTTGAGTAGCAAGTTCAGAATTTATGTAGCAGGAACTTTTGAGTTTGAATGAGTTAAAGTTTTTGAATTTGAAAACCTGTCTGTTTCTTAATATAATCAGATATGTGAGTCTCTGTAAACTTTCTTTGCTTTCAAAGGCAAACATAGCTAATAATTTCTTTAAAGGTCTTGAATCGTTCCAACATCTGTTCTTGGTTTACTATAAAAACGCTGCCTCTGATCTCATGTGTTGAACTACTGTATGTTTGCCACTGTCTGTTTCCTGTGAAAAAAATACATAGAACAATAATAGCTTTTGTTCCTAGCGTTCCAACCACTTAAACAGCTGAACAAATAGCATCCATGCTTTCATTTGGAATAATTTATTCCATGTACATGTTTATGCAGAGTCATTCGGCTTATTGGATGTTTTACCATTTAAAAATCAAATCTTAGAATTTTAGACTACTGAAATCTCAGGTCTAATAGTTTCCTCATGCTTGCAGAAATTTTCTTAACAGCATTTCCTTCCTAATTCATCATCTCATTTTGTGTATGGTTTGGTATATCTGAGTAGAAGTGGTTGAAATTTTCCTTTATTAACAAAGTTAGCAGAATTTTCCATCTGAGGACACATTTTGCAAATAACATTAAAACATTAAATAATTTGGCATTTAAATCATAAAAGAAACTAGTTTTTTCTTTTCTGTTGACTAAAGAAATAACTATAGATCAGAAATAATAGAAATTATAATGCATTTGTCCAAGTCCAACACAGTCCAGATGATTTCATGGTAGGCTTTAGCACACAGCAAGACTAACTTGTATTCTCCAAAATATCTTGTTCTTAGATTTTTTTTTCTGTTCTGAACATGCAATAAGTCATATGATGATTAAGCAAGAAAAATAAAAATACCATTAAAAGTCAAATAAACACATTTCTTTAAAAACAGTTTTAAATAATTTATAGTAGAAAAGCTTGAAATATTTAACATGCAAAACTCTTCTATTAAAAAGAAAACTTCAGAATCATAACTTAGACTATCTTCACTACAATAGTGTCTTGTAAAAAAAAAAAACTTGTATCATGCCATTTACCCAAGACAGACATCTAAAACTCTCAGAGTAAGAAAATGATTCCAGCTTATAATCAGATGTTGTACGATATACACACAGTGCAGTGTTAATCCTAATTTCTGTTTTGAATATCAGTGTTTAAGTTGGTTAAGGTTTTATCAGAATCCAGCCATTTAACAACTCACCACGTTCTTCTTGGTAGTGTATTTCACTTCTGGGTACAATCTTGATATCAAGGTGTTACTGACTCCATGTTTCTTCAGAGAAGATTTGTTTCAGGGCTTTCTATAAGTCTTTGATAGTTTTTTGTTTTTTGGTTTTTTGCTTTTAGCAACAGAACTTCTCTTCTCCAGGCATTTTCTGGCCTCACTGTGCCTGATGCTCTCTCCAGTTTCATTAAAAGAACATCCCATTGGTTTTAGGGCTTGTACTAATGAATCCATTTTAACTGGATTGTTTTCATGGCCCGTATCTCAGAACTAGATGGACTTTGGCAATATAGTGAGATTTGTGTTCAAATTTATTTAAGCTAGACACAGTTTAATCCATGATAATGTTTGCTTTTGTCAGTCAGGTTTCTTTTAGACATGATAATATGTATGCTCTGAAACATAGTAACTTTTCTCAACAGGATACTGAAATTCTCAATTGTCATGTATTTAGTGTAAATAATGTTATTTAAAATTATGTAAATATTATTCACAGTTATGATATTAAGTTTAGAATTTTACAACTACTTTACAAATTCTGATTCATTTAGCTTGGTAGCTCTTGATGGATGCCTTCATTTTCTTATGTTTATAGATGTTGGTGGAATATGTCTTTTCCTTATCAATAAATATCAGTTGGAATCTAGCTTTCAATTATAAAAATGGAAATAGTTCCAATTTTCTCTTGGGAGAATAACAAAAGTTCTTGGGTTTTCACACAAGCAGTCTCTGATGGCTTCTCTGCTAGTCTGTTAATAAACTAAGTACTTCTTATTCTTCAACTTGAAAGGAGACTAAAGAAGAACCATTACAATCATTAAACATTTTAGTATATTGCCTATTTTCTTTAATATTTTTTGCCCAGAAACAAATATTGGGTCTCAAAGCTGGGGATGGAGCTTAATGAGTGAATGCTAGCCTTATACTCGTAAACCTTTGGTTCTATTCCCTGTAGATATAAAACATGTCCTTTAAATTTCAATTTTACAGTACATATATTTTAACTTCTAATTTAGTCTTCCTCGTACAGACAAATTTAAAATTGGTATCTACCTGCACGTTTTGTATTTTTTAATCTTTTTAATTCTCCATTTACTTAGACAAGCTTACACTTTATTAATGGTAATCTTTTTTATGATTGTTTTCAAGGTTAGAACTATTGGGAAGAATGGTGTGATTGTTCACCTTGGTTGAGGCATAATTAATAAATAAAAGTGCCTATATCTGCAGTGAACAAAACAGCCTGTGATTTTGAGATTAATTTTACATTTTGAAAGGGTTACTATGCTTTAAATAATTAAATACCCATAATCTCATGTTATTTATTTTGAGACCACTTTTTCAGGTAATAGTAATTTACTCCATGTGTGCTTCAGCTACGGTGACCTGTAATGCTAATAAAAATGGCAATATCTGCTTTCAGACTAAATTTTATTTTCATTGAAGGTAAATATCCAGAGTAAGTATTGTGTTTAGCCTTTTTACATTAAAGAAATTCTTATTGTAATGTATGAAGAAGGTAATCTCCTTGCCTTACTGAATTATGGGTTTGGTGTTCACAAGAACTCTCGCCCTCAAAGATAAAAAGCTTTTGTCTTTTCCTATGGCATTACTAAAAACCATAACTGACTTAGTGTAGGATGTCCTCAGACGAAGAAGTTTGAAACTAAAGATGGCTTTGAATGGCCAATCTTGACTGCTAATTAAATTAAGAAAGAAATACACTATCCTTGACCTCAAGCTATATTACAAGGCAATTGTGCTGAAAACTGCATGGTACTGGTACAGAAATAGGCATGTGGATCAATGGAATAGAATAGAAGATCCAGAAATGAGCCCTCATGTATATGGTCACCTGATTTTTGACAAAGGAGCTGTAAACATTCAATAGAAAAAGGACAGCCTATTCAACAAATGGTGCTGGTCCAACTGGCACTCAGCATGCAAAAGAATGAAAATAGACCCTTTCTTGTCTCCTTGTACAAAGCTCAAGTGTAAGTGGATCAAAGATCTTCACATTAAACCAGATACACTGAAACTATTAGATGAGAAAGTAGAGAAAACCTTAGAACACATAGGCACAGGAGAAAATTTCCTGAACAAAACACCAATGGCTCAAGCTCTAAGGTCAAAGATTAACAAATGGGACTTAATGAGATTGCAAAGTTTCTGTAAGGCTAAGGACATTGTTAAGAAAACAAAATGGCAACCAAGAGAATGGGAAATGATCTTTATCAACACCACATCAGATAGAGGCCTAATATCCAAGGTGTACAAGGAACTCAAAAAGCTAGACACCAGATAATCAAATAACCCTATTAAAAATGGGGTACAGAGCTAAACAAAACGTTTTCAGTTGAGGAACACCGAATGGCCGAAAAACATCTGAGGAAGTGCTCAACATCCTTAGCCATCAGGGAAATGCAAATCAAAACAACCCTGAGATTTCACCTCACACCAGTCAGATTGGCCAAGATCCAAAACTCAGATGACAGCAGATGCTGGCGAGGCTGCGGAGAAAGAGGAACACTTCTCCACTGTCGGTGGGGTTGCAAGCTAATACAACCACTCTGGAAATCTGTCTGGCGATACCTCAGAAAATTGGATATAGTACTACCTGAAGACGCAGCTATTCCACTTCTGGGCATATACCCCAGAGACACTTTAATACACAACAAAGATATATGCACCACAATGTTCATAGCAGCTCTATTTATAATAGCCAGAAGCTGGAAGGAACCCAGATGTCCTTCAGAAGATGAATGGATACAAAAATTGTGGTACATGTACACATTGGAATACTACTCAGCCACCAGAAACAATGACTTAACCAAATTCTTAAGAAAATGGCTGCATCTAGAGAATATCATCCTGAGTGAGATAACCCAGTCACAAAAGAACAGTCATAATATGCAGTCACTGATAGTGGGATGCTAACCCCAGAGGCTTGCACTCCCCCAGAAACAACTCACAGACTGTATGAAGTCCAAGAAATAAAGAAAACAAAAACAAAAGAAAACAAAACAAAACAAGAACAAAATTAATGTAAATCCCTCTTTAAGTTCTTACCAGTTTCATCTCCAGTTACAGCCATGTTGGGCTTTTGCATACAGAGTGGTCTTGTTGGCCTTACCACAGTCCAAAATAAAGTGCTCCAAACTAGCAAGCATGTGTAAGATAAGTAGGAGCACTGACATCACAGTGACATCACCAGCCTATCACTGCCATCAATTTGCTTTGTCACATAGCAGCTTACTGAAAGCAAAGCCCTATAAAAACTCTTCCTGTAAAAAAAAAAAAAAAAAAAAAAAAAACCTACACAACATTAAAGGAACAATAGAAGATAAGATCAAATGGCAAAACACTTGTATGTAGTGATCTAGTTAATTTTGTTAAAATGTCCACCAATCCCTATGTGATCTATTAATACAATGAAAAACTAATAACTTTTATTCACAGAAGTAGAAAAACAACCCTATGGTTCACATGTCAGAAAAATATCTTGGAAAATCAATCGATCTTGTGGGAAAATAAAAAAGAACAAAGATAGGCTGAAATAAATAATACATATTCTAAGACAAATAGTGGGTTTATCTGCAAACAGTGCCCCCAATAGGACCTTAATTACTATGAGATTTTACAATGCTTATTTTTAACACATTCTGATTGTTTTCTTTTCTAACCTGTGGTAAGGTACAGTAGTCTACCTTCACCTAGAAAGGTGCCACTCCATACCCAAAAGCAAGTATTCATGACCATTGGCAAATACTTGGACTGCTATTTTCACTAAATCTGCACACCCATGATAAAGGCCAATTGTAGATTAAGCACAGAACCTGATAAGAGACAATATAAATAGACAACTTATATTAATATAACCTAATACAATTTGATTGTAGCATGTTTTAAGCTACTTTATGCCACCGTCAAGTTTTTGTTTACAAAAAAATATCTCTTGGTTTCCTCTGTAGCAATTGCCAGCATCGTTGTTTGTGTGCTCTGGGGATGCCATCAACAAACAAGGGGTGCTTTATCGCAAGCATTCAGTTTCTAGAGTTACTCAGTCAGACTAGATATTTGAGATGGGAAGCTAGCAGGTAATATACATGTCTTTGATGGGCAAAGGGGTTAATTACTTCTAGGCTGGACCAGCACAAGATGCTGTGAGATTTGTCAAGATACCCAGATTTAAACTTTAGGAAGTATTTGATGCATGAATGTTCCATTTACTGTTTTGAGACTGTAGTTGACCAGGGGTAATTGCAACTCCAGAAAGCAAAACCACAAGCGAGGGTAGATTACTATATATTTTTTATATTTGAAAAACCTAGTCATAACTCATTAAAGCTATCATGAAAATCACTCCCAGCTAACTACTCACAGTGGAAAATAACCACAAGACTAAACTTCATTTTTCTCTAAAAATGCTGCATTTTATGCTATCCACATATGAATGTATAGTCCTCTTCTGAATAGCATTGCGCCTAAATCCTAGTCTGCGCTCTGGAGACTCTCATTAGCTGTTTTGCATCCTAACTTCTGCAGTCAATTTTCACTGGCCACTTGAAGGGTGAGTTTAGAACTGTAAATGTGCCAAATGCTATGCTGGACAGTGTGAGCTTATCCACGGATCTATGCAGGGATCAGCTCTCACAGAAATTAATTTGTTGAGGGAAATATACATAAAACATTCATGATTGTATTATATTTTTGTAATAAAAATACAAAACTAAACTTGATAGGACTAGGATGCATTTCACAGATTTTTCAAGCTTGTAAAACTCTTCCTCCTGTGATTTTTTCCACTGATCTCCATTTACTAATAGATAGTGTGGGTTAAACAGTTTCTGAGAATGATATGGAGTGAAGTGAATAAAATTTTCTCTCCATGTAAAAAGATAATAAAGGCAGTGTGGTACCAGCTATGTGTGTGCATACATGCAAGCAGACCTGTGTACAAGTTCACAAATGAGGCAGAGACAGAAGACTCCCTCTCTCTCTCTCTCTCTCTCTCTCTCTCTCTCTCTCTCACACACACACACAGAGAGAGAGAGAGAGAGAGAGAGAGAGAGAGAGAGAGAGAGAGAGAGAGAGTGCTGGAGAAAACACCACATGTACAGAGGGGGGTACAGAGACAGAGAGACAGAGAGACAGAGTCAAACAGGCAGTCAGTTAGACAGACAGATGTGGGGAGGGTAATTCCACTGCCCTCAATGGAAATAACAAAGAAACAAAGAAACAACTGGATGGAGGGGAAAGAAAGCTGTATATTGATTCTTAAGTACATCAGTGGAATACAGCTTATTTAGATTTCAAAAATTTTTGCTAGGCTGTTTGACAAAACTTAAGAGAAGTGACCACATTTTCATCAATTTGATTTTTTTTAAATGTTACTTTTGTTTTGTAGGTCAGATATCTGCACCTTCCCCTCTCTTTGGGCAGTTAGGGCATCTCAAATGCAAAGGACAAAACAGATTTTCTCCTTTGTTCCTCCATTTTAACTGATTAGGCCTTATTAAAATAGATCCTTCCTAAATTCCAACCTGATTTCCAGTCAGGGCTGCTTTTTCTGAGTGGAATTGGCAGGATCTCTGACTTTCATTGGGATTTTGCGTATCTGTGTCAGGTTCAGTAAGGGGTTGATTGAATTATTCTATTTTATTTCTAGCATACCATTTTTAAATGTCAAACCATTGCTAGATGTTAGACCTTTTGTTGTATTTTGAAAGTGCATTTCTGCCTACTTTTAAAGAAAAAAATACTGTGTAAGATACTGAATCAATAGAATCCAGGTGATAGTCATATGTAGTTGTGCCCAGACCTGTGGAAAACAAAGGTACATTGCAGATGTCCTGGAGAATCTCCTGGCCAGATGTGTGGTATACTGCCACAGACATTTCTCCAGGAATTCTGCTTTATCACTTTTGATGTCTTCAGATGTGTGCTAAGCATGATACCAGTCTACACAGAAGAATGGAACATGCTGTTCAACCATGCAGCAAATAGCTCCATATTACGATTCTGTTTTATTAATAGGGTGGGGCAAAGTTTTTGGACTATTGGCTTTGGGGTGATAAAATTTTTGCTCACTGGAAGTAAGTATGTATACCTTTGAGTAAATTATTTAGCTTCTTCTCACCAAAGTTATGTCCAAGAAATTGAAATAAAGTTTTTAAGAGTCGATTGCAATAATTAACAGGCATTAAGTTAAAGAATTTACACAGGGTACCTTCCCTAGTTTCTGGCTTTCAATAAAAATGAGATAAATATAATGGTTTTGTACACATTTGAGAGATTGTTTCTCATGTAATTTTCTGCTTTAGACAAATATGAATCCAGATAAATTAGAGAGGATACTAATTATCACTTTCTTCTATCCAGTTTCTGCTCTTTGAAAACACAAGCCTGTCCACTTCTCCCATGTGCTGCTACAAAGGGGCTCTGAAAATCTAATGTCTCTTATTCCCATAGCAGCCTCCATCTCCCCAGGGCCAGTTACCCGTTGCCCTCCAGGAATGATGTATTGCTCCAAGTTATATTTCAACAAGTTCTTGTCATGTTTCTTGCTTCCTGTGACTTCCGTTTGCTCCCTAGAATCTTATTAGATGTTTCTCCATCATCAGTTTTCTCTTGGAATCTAGCTCAGTGGATCTTTTTAATATCACATAATGTTTAAACACTACTGGACTGATCGAATTATAAGATGCATTCATCTTGCCATTTGATATTAATAAATGCTCTCAGGTATTGTTTTCGACTTCGCTGGTCTTCTCAGTCTCACAGTAAACATTATCCTGAATTTGGAGATCTATGGGGATTATCCAGTGTATCAAGGTGTCATAAGTTTTTGGATCCTAATGGTATGGGCTCACTGAATACAACGTTGAAAATTCTTTAAATATTCTAATGATATTTCTGGAAATCCCAAATTCAGTGAGCATTAAGAACTGGCTAGAGACAGACTCAGACATTGTGTGGTTCATAGGATCATTGGCCTCTGGAATTTGACTAAAATATGCTCCTCCTCACATCTATGAAATCAAAGGTGAAATCCTTCAAAATGAAATTATCTGAATGTAGGAGTACACCAGAGAGCTGATATTAAGTCAGGAAAGGGATAATCTGATGATGCTAATAGCCTGAAGGAAAGGAGAAACCCCCATGAGTTTGTCACACGAGGATGCCGTGAGGAAGCAGTGCTGTATGTAGTCAAGGAGGAGACCCCGCACCACAAACAGCACTGTTGGCAATGGGATCCTAAGGGAAAAGGAAGGGCTTGAAGCCTCAGATGGAGCGCCACACAGAGACGAGACGGAACCAACAGCACCACATAGTATACGTGGGACAGACCTAGTCCCTCAGCACATAAGTCACAGTTGTGCAGCTTGGTCTTCCTGTGGGACTCCTAACAGCAGGATCGGGGCTGGCTCTGGCTCTTGCCTGTCTTTTGGACCCTTTACCCTAACTGAGCTTATTTGTCTAGTGAAAATATGATTTGTGCTTCTTCCCAGTGCAACTTGATATGTCAACACAGGTTGGTATCCATGATAGGATTCCTTTTCTCTGAGCCTTTGGTGTCAATATCTCAAATACAAAAAAAAAGAAAGAAAAAAAAAAAAAAAAAGCCCTACAGCCTCCATTATGATCACACATAAAACCCATCATCATCATCATCATCATCATCATCATCATCATCATCATCATCATCATCATCATCATCATCATACTGTACTCCCTCCTCTCCGTGCCCTGCCCATCCTCTAATTCTCCCCTTCTTCCCCCAGGAAGGTTCAGAGAAAGGGAATGCATGTATACATATTAGTTCCTCATTTTTTAATAGCTTCAGTCATTGATTAAATTTTAATGTCATTATTTTTCCATATGGTAACTATAATTTAGCTTTAAAATTGACCCCTGCAATGAAATGTGTTAAGATACAAGAATTATCTAAAAGATACTGCAGGTTAGAAATGAAAAAAATGATTTGAAACTTTAAATTTATTCATATGAAGCAACTGGGCATATATATCAGTAAACCAATAATATCAACTTGACTCTAAGTGTTTGATTGTATCTTCATCTTAACTACATGATGGGCATATTTTTAAACTCTAATCTTTTTTTTTTAATTTATTTATTTAATGTATATGAGTACTCTGTCACTGTCTTCAGACACACAGAAGAGAGCATCAGATCCCATTACAGATGGTTGTCAGCCACCATGTAGTTGCTGGGAATTGAACTCAGGACCTCTGGAAGAGCAGTCATTGCTCTTAACCACTGAGCCATCTCTCCGATGGGCATATTTTAAGACAATGTGAGACAGAATGTTTAAGCAGTCACAAGGGTAGCAAGGTCACTGTTACATTACATTTTTATAAAATACATATTATTCTATCAAGACAAATACCAGTGGAATTTAGTTTCAAATTTCAAAATTGCTAGATTATTTTTTAGTATACATCAACAATAAATTGCCAATAATAGCAAATGGAAGTTGCAGATTTCATGAAATAATATAAGCAATTTAATTTTATTGATTACACTATTAAAATTTAGAGTGATACTGTCTGATCTTATATATATGCATTTATATAATTAACCATGTCTAATATATACATAGTTATAAAATATAAAGAATATTTTTGTTAGATGATATTTGAGGTACAGTTTGAGAACAGGATTATAGTTAAAGGAAAGTCACACTCAAGCACACATACACAAAGCTTCCATAAATTTGTATTCTAATTTTAGCAACTCCCCTATGAGGTCCTATTCATATCAAATTAATGGATGATTCAGAAAATCACATAGATTTTGAGATATTTGTTAGGTTTTGATAATACAATATAATCTTCCAATACATGATATATTATACAAATAGAATTCTGATGTCATATAAGGAAGAACTTTTTTTAAAATATAAAACATTGTTAGAATTATACTAGTAAGTTATAGTTTCAGATTTGTATGTTAGTTATGCAGAATTGATACTTTGGTTACTTTTCTATGTAGCAGAATATGTTTCAATGTACAAAGCACTCTAGCACTAGAACAATGTGGGTGTACGTGTGCATGTATGTGTTCATGAACTTAATTTGCATTTGGCAGTCTATGTTTTTTAATGAAAATTTCAAGGTTGTTAGGTTAATATAAAAGCACTCAATGAAAACTTAGTCACATGTATGATAGAAATAATTAACATATCCAAACTAGAATAACTTTGTTCTTTCTGTATATATTATCATTTTCTTACTCAGATTAGATAATTGATTTTCTAATTCTGTTCTTCTCATGCTATTTTTCTTACGTCTATTCATGCTTATGACACTTTACTAATCTGAGATAAACAAAAATATTGAATGGTTGGTGGGAAACCAGGCTCTCTCTCTCTCTCTCTCTCTCTCTCTCTCTCTCTCTCTCTCTCTCTCTCTCTCTCATATATTACTCTTATATATTATGTTTATTCCTAAAGACACAAAGGCATACGCATTTAAGAGTAAACTACCTTTTAAAATATCACAGTTCTTGGCCTTTTGTAAATGAAGACAACTATTGTCATAGCTCCATTCCTGCTACTGTGTTAAAAGACCCTAAGAAAATTCAGACCAGGGATACAAGGGTTCGTTTGATCTCACAATTCAAGGTGACATTGCAGGAAAGTCAGGGCAGTCACAAGAAACACCAGGACACATCCACAATCAAGGCAGTGAGCGAAGAGAGGCACGCATGCTCAGTGCCAGAAAGCCCAGGAAATTAGTCCAAAGAATGATTGTGCAAACCCGGGATGGGTACCCCGTCCACAGTTATCTTAATCAGGTCAATATCTTCTAAGCACACTTACATGTTAACCCAATCCAGTTTCCTGTTGGAGTTCTCTTCCCAGGTGACTGTAGCTCCTGAAAAATTATAATTAATAATAATATTACACCTATTAATTTCACTTTTGGGTAATTCTGTTTTTCTCAGGAAAGGCAAATACGTCTTCTTTGTGACTGTTGAAAGCATGGTGTTATTAACATTTCTGATAATACAGACCTAAAAGGAACATGCAGAATCATTAGTTGCTTTAAATGTAACATTCTTTTCAACACGTAAAAATTAAGAATAATAGTTTATTCACAAAATGTGGCTTGAAGAAGGAATTTAATGATTTCATGTCTGCTTTCATTTGAAAAGAGATGCCCTATGATAAACTGTGTAAACACACTATGAATTGCTAAGTCTTAAAATTACATGCTTGACAGATAGCATATAGTGCTTTCTCTGGCTTTCCTGCCATCTGTGGAACATATTAGTGGTGATTTCATGGCCAGTGGCAAAACATAGAATATTCTATAAATTAAAACACTTGGCTATGGGTATAGGACTTCTCCATGGTGAACAGAGTCTGTCTTGGTAGTAGAAAATAAGCATAAGGATTCTGATCTACAAAACAAAACAAAAGCTGTTTCTATGTGTGCTGAGATTGCTCACAGTTTGTTTATCTCAAGGATTACACTTTTTAAACAATGCAGGAATTGCAGTAATTTTAGAAGAGGTGCAGAAAATTTTACGAGATAAGTGGCAACATTTAGAATGTAACATGCGGAGCAGTCTACCTTCCTGATTCCAGTGGCTGGCAATCTGGACAGCAGGCTGTCAGTTTCAGTGGACAGTCACGTGCGCTTCCTCATGCTCACTCAGTTTTGCCAAATTCTTTAAAAAAATTTTTTAGAGAACACCAATCTCCTATTTCCCGTCATCATAAACATTTAGTAACTTCATTATCCTCCCTGAGTCCAAGATTATCTTTTTGGAAAGAACAAATGTATTTTTCCCTCAATGGTACATGAAATGTAAACCATTATAAGTTTTTAAAATGGAATCTATTGTCCATATGAACTAGGCCTAAATTCATTTTGATTTGACTAATTCCAATGCTCATTGTAACTAGTAAGATTTTAATGCATACTATCAAACCTTAAAAAAAAAACAAGTACTGACAAAAATGTATTCATATACTTTTATGCAAAAATGCTTAAAATCTGTACATATATCTTTGTTTTTTAAAATAAAGTTGTTCAATTAAAAAATTCAACTTTGATATGCCATAAAACACACATATATGTATGTGTTATATATATAATATATATAAATATATAATATATTATGTATATAAACATAAATATTACTATATGTAATAAAATATATAAAATACTACATACATATATAATTTAAATGCAATATTTATATATAGAGTAAAAAGGCCAAGATTAAATAATTGTGATAAGTGATTTTCAATGCATAAATAAGAGGAATAACTGATAACTCATTAATTAAACTTGTCAAATAATTAGAGTTATTAATTCTCTCACCAGTTATACGGTGAAAACATGAGTCAATTGAACCTGTATAAATTTTCACTTGTTTGAAACATCCATAAACTGTAATAAGCACTTGTAATGCACAGTACTAACAACATTTTGTAAGATTTGAAACTCTGCAAACCTGTATTTCCCCTTTCCTTCAAAACCTGCAACTTTTCCATTTTCTTTGTCTTTATATTTTTATTTTCCCCTTAGGAGACCAATCCTTATTTTAATTTTAAACATAGCACATATGGTTCATGTTAGTCTGTCAAACTCTGAACCTAAAGCCCCTATATCTTTGAGTGCAGTATACATGTGTGTACTTATTGTGTTATTTAAATTCTATATTAAATCTTCATAATATTTCAGTTCATTATTCAGTCCATGAAAAAAAGTTTCATATTTGTTAAATTGCTTGATAGTCTTTATGTATCTGATGTTATGAATTTACTTGCCAAAAAATTCTTTTAAATGTTAATGCTTGTGTGAGGGTACTATATACCCTGGTCCCCACCAGATCCTCTTTGTTCTTTCTAAAATAAAGTAGGAATGAACATAGGAAAAATAAACATAATAATGGTCTGGTTGTGGTCACTCAGACACTGTGACACTTAAATGGGGTTGTAGCCATGAGAATCATTTTAAGTCTGAATTGTAACTTACAATCTGAAAGTTATAGTTGCAGCAGACACAAAAATTAAGGGGATTAATTATAATTATTTTACTACTATATTCCTATCCTTAAAAGTATTTTTATTATATATTAATGTGAAATAAGTCAACTTATTAAGAAAAACCCTGTACTTATTAGATTCAGTAAGTTAAAATAATTGTATCATTAAAATAATGAAGCCAGGTTATTGTGGATTGATACCTGTACATTGACTCTCTGAGCTTGACATGCCACAGTGGCATATGGGCCCATGTAAGTATACACACAGAGAAACACACACACACACACACACACACACACACACACACACATACATACTTAATACATGAAAACACACATACACGCGTGCGCGCACACACACACACACACACAGAGAGAGACAGAGACAGAGAGACAGAGAGACACACAGAGAGATTAAATGGCAACCTAGAGATTGAGAAAAGATTTTTACCAACCCTAAATCTGATGGAGGGTTAATACCCAAAATATCTAAAGAACCCAAGAAGGTAGACTCCAAGAGAAACAAATAACCCTATTAAAAACAAGGTACAGAGCAAAACAAAGAATTCTTTTTTATTGGATATTTTCTGCTTTTACATTTCAGATGTTATTCCCTTCCCTCAGTCTCATTCCTCTTCCCCTCCCATTGCTTTCATGAAGGTGCTCCCTCTCCTAAGGAATGTTGAATGGCCCAGAAACACCTAAGGAAATGTACAGAGTTCTTAGTCATCAGAGAAATGCACAACAAAATGAATTTTAGATTCCACCTCACACTAGTTAGAAGGGCTACAATAAAAAACTAAGGTGAGAGCAGATGCTGGCCAGGGTGTGTAGAGAGAAGAACACCCCTCCATTACTGTTGGGATTGCAAGTGGATACAACCACTCTGGGAACCAGTCTGGTGGTTCTGTAGAAAGATGGAAATAATTCTACCTGAGGACCCAGCTATACCACCTCTGGGCATATACCCAAAAGTTGCTCTAACACATAACAAAGAAGACTGCTCCACTATGTTCATAACAGCCTTAATTATGGCCAGAAGCTGGAACTAACATAGATGTCCCTCAACAGAGGAATAGATAGAGAAAATATGATACATTTACACAATGAAGTACTACTCAGCTATTAGAAACAATGACTTCCAAACGATTATTAGGCAAATGGATAGAATTAGAAAATATTGTCCTGAGTGAGGTAACCCAGTCACAAAAGAACTCACACGTCCTCACTGATACCTGGATAATAGGCCAAAAATTCAGAGTACCCACGATACAATGCACAGACAACATGAAGCTCAAGAAGGAAGAAGACCAAAGGGTGGGTGCTTCCTTCGGTCCTACTTAGAAGGAAAACACAATAATCATGAGAGGTAGAAGGAGAAAGAGATCTGAAAGAGAGCAGGGGAGGGTAAAGGGGGAACATAATTAACTGTAGGAAGAGACATGGGAGAAGTACAGAAATGCAAGAAATTGAACAAAGGCATGTAGCAGTGGGGGATGGAGAACTGGGGGAAGCCATTAGAAAGTCCCAGATGCCAGGGAAGCAAGAGGTTCCCTGGACCCAATAAGGGTGATAGTCAAAATATTGAACAGAGAGGAGATAGAACCTGTAGAAACCATATTCAGTAGATAGGTACAGCCCCCAGGTAAGGGATGGGGCCACGCACCCATCTCAAAAATTTTAATTCCATATTGTTTCTGTCTAATGGAAATGCAGGGGGAAAGAATGGAGCTGAGAATGAAGGGAAGTCCAACCATAGACAGTCTCATCTATGGATCCATCACATCTGCAGATACCAAACCCACATACTAGTACTGATACCAAGAAGCACTTACAGATGTCCCCTGAGAGGCTGTGCCAGAGCATGACAAATACAGATGAGGATTTTCACATCCATCCATAGGATTGAGCACAAGGACCCTAATGTAAGAGCTGGGGGAAGGACTGGAGGAGCTAAAGAGGATTATAACCCCATGGGAAGAACAATATTAACTAACCAGACCACCCAGAGCTCCCAGAGACTAATTCCACCAACCAAAGAAAACACATAGAAGAATCAGTGACTCCAGCTGCATATGTAGCAGAGGTTGGCCTTATCTGGCATCAGTGGGAAGGGAGACCCTTGGTTCTGTGGAGGCTTAGTGCCCCAGAGGAGGGGAATGCAGAAGTGAGTATGTGGGTGAGGGAGCATCCTCAGAGCTGCAAGGGGACAGAAGATGGGATGAACGGATTGAAAAGGGGAAACTGGGAAGAGGGACAGCATTTGAAATGTAAGTAAATAAAATAACCAATAAAAATAAGAAATAGAAAAAAAAAAGGATGTCTGTGAGGCAGCACAGTAGGAAGAGATGGTCTGAACTATTAACTGCTTCTAATGAGGAGCTGTTTGACAGATTCACTGTTTGCTTTGGGAGTGATCATATAGCTTATCTGTTCAAATTTTCACTATTCCAGATTGTACAAGCAACCTTATACAGGTTGAGTGATATTTGCTTTTACCTTGTTTTCCATGATATGCTGAACTAATTAGAAAGCTAATCATTAAGGCTTTCCGTAGACACATTTCTTGACTGCTTAATCAGTGGTCCTTGTGTGCTGCTATGGGCATGATGAATGTGGAATGTTTTTAATAGAGAGGCTATCATTAAAATTACTCCACTTGAGTAGAATAAGAAATGGATTAAGGTAATAAGGATGCTTGACAGGACACACTGTGACCTTTGCCATTTACCAACAAGTAATAAAGATCAGTTTATACATGTATAAAAGTTAAATTGTATCTCCTTTAAAATGCTAAAATTAATATGATCATCTAATATCTTCTGTGTGTAAAGAAAAGAATTCTAGAGGCTTTTTTTTAAAAATGGAAGAGGGTTAAACTTACATAATATAAAAACAAATACATCAAATTCAATTTGTTTGCCTACTTACTCACATTTTCTTGTTCATGCAGATGTGTGTGTTCATGTGTATGTATGCATCTATGCATGTATATGCACATACTTGCTGTATATCTTTTAATTTATGTGTGTTCCCTTGTGTGTATCCATGATGTGTATGTTCCTGTATGTGTATGTGCATTTCACCTTTGTGTCCATGTGTGAGTGTTTACTGATGTATTTGTATGTGCACATATGTTTATGAGCATATATATATATGAGTATATATATATATATATATATATACATGTGCATTGGCACATGAATGTGTGCATATGCATGCCTGTGCATGTGTGTACATTCAAATGTGCCCAGATATATTGTATGTACCTGTATTTACAGAAAATCTCAGTTGCTGCTTATTAATTGCTTTCTAACTTGTTTATTTCGATAGGGTTTGACATGTGTGTTCTGTGCACTGATCAGATGAGGCTAGATGGCTAGTGAGAACCAGGGATCTGAAAGTTTCTGTCTCCAAGTCTTGGAATTAAAGCTTTATGCCATCATACACAGCCTTTTATATGAGGATTTCTATAGGATCAGACTCAGACCTATATTTTTAAGGTAAACACTTTGCAGATTATTTTGGGGGGAGATTTGCAAACAAGTTCCCTAATACAAATATTTAATTATTGTTTTTATTTGGAAATTTCTCTTATCTAACATAAAAACTTTCATTGACAAACATTTATTTAATACAATCTATAAACCAAACTCAATAAGCCATAAGGTGTACAAAAATTTAAAAAAAGTTTAATTATTTTGTTAAAGTTCAAACATCTAGTGGTTTAGATAGTAAACTTTTCACCATCCAAAATTTTTCTTCTAGCATATTTACTAAATTGTAATTGCTTTAAGAATACATAGGGTGGGGATTTGGGAAGAAATCACCTTAAAACATGAATTTTGCTTAAAACTCACAGGTAATCATTAGCCAAATTCTATTGCATCTAAATTCCACATGAATTAGTCAACTTTTCTCCACAATTTATTTCATCTGACTTAAACTAATGCTTTCTTTCATCAGGGAATTATTCAATAGTCTTTGAAATGCCATAGTTTCTTTAGCCATTGGTCCCTTTAGCACTAAGGTAGCGTAAATTTCAGAGCACTAGACAAGCAAACTACCTTACAATTCTAAAATACCATAGAGAATATTAGTACAATGACACTAAGTTTTGAGCTCTTTACCTGTGAAATCATGCACAGTTTGGTCATTATGTATTCTTCAAATTTATTTATAGCATGTAATTTCAGCATGAAAAATATAATTTTCTATTATACAGATTGCATTGCTTTGCCCTGTAGCAGCTACAAATTTCCATTTCTCTTTTGTCTGAGAAAAAGAGGGAGAGGGAGAGGGAGAGGGAGAGGGAGAGGGAGAGGGAGAGGGAGAGGGAGAGGGAGAGGGAGAGGGAGAGGGAGAGGGAGAGGAGAGAGAGAGAGAGAGAGAGAGAGAGAGAGAGAGAGAGAGAGAGAGAGAGAGAGAGAGAGAGAGATTGGAATTTGGAGTTAATTTTTAGCTTTACACTTGTATTTTGGCCCATTCAAAAGTTCGTTATGCCACTGTATACAGTCATTGTCAAGTAGTTAATCAAGTTATTTAATTGTCTTTGAGTTTGATCCTAGCCAGTTACTCTACATCACTTCACTAATTCATGCCTTTGTCAATACTTGAATAAGTGTTACTCTACCCATTTATTTATTCACATAATTATTCTGTCACTTCAAAAGTCTTAGATTTCTATCAGCAGGATTTTTGTTGCTACTGGAATATACATGTTTAGGCAAAATGTAGAGTTGTCATCATAAGAATTCAACTAATATTTTAAGTGAATAAATGATATCACAATATTTTTTAAAGAAACTCTCTGTCACATGCTGATGGTTTCTTAGTACACAGTTCTTGACGTTGAGGTTGAGGGAACACACAAATAAATTGATTCATTCGACAAACCTTTTGAAGCATCAAATTAGTGTCAGCTGCTATCTTTGTTAGACCAAAAGCTTTAACTTTGAAAAAGTTAAAGCTTCCAGACATTGACATAGAGGGAAAATAAGTTTATAATCTGTATATTTAAGAAGACAAGGCTGTAAATTTTATGTTTTATTTTTATTACATTAAAAGGTAAATGGGAAATGTATTACATATAAATACTTTTATGTGAGACATTCTTTGAAAAAACACAAATTCTAAGAAACTTCATAATTGAAGGACTTAAACTACTCCAGGGGAGTGATGGGTCAAATGGAGTCTGATGTCTTTATCCCCAAAATGAAATAAATATAGAAATTGCCTAATAACAGGGAAACATGAAGCTCTAGATAGAGCTTACATCGTCAGTGATCATGTTCAAGGCAGCATAAGGACCAGAATAGGTGGTCAGTCTGTAGAGATCTTCAGTGTAGAGTAGATAGAGGTTGGCTGGTAGACTCATTCTGAATTCTTTCAGTGTATAATATCAGTGAATTAGACTTCAGGTTTCTTTTTTGAAAGTTATTATTATTTTTATTTCTTATTCTTCAGAAATTTTATCAATCTGTTCAATTTTCCTCTGTCTTATTCAACATCTTGGGAGAACTCTAACTATTCCTAGATCCCGTTCCACACCTCTCTCTCTCAAGTATCTGCATCTCATTTTTTTTCTCTCTTAACAACCCAAAGCATGCAAAGAATGAAAATAGACACTTTCTTATCTCCTTGTACAAACCTCAAGTGTAAGTGGATCAAAGATATCCACATTAAACCAGATACACTGAAACCATTAGAGGAGAAAGTAAGGAAAACCTTAGAACACATAGGCACAGGAGAAAATTTTCTGAACAAAACACCAAGCTCTAAGGTCAAAGATTAAAAAATGGGACTTAATGAGATTGCAAAGTTTCTGTAAGGCTAAGGACATTGTCAAGAAAACAAAACGGCAGTCAACAGAATGGGAAAAGATCTTTACCAACTCCACATCAAATAGAGGTCTAATATCCAAGGTATACAAAGAACTCAAAAAGCTAGACACCAGAGAATCAAACAACCCTATTAAAAAATGGGGTACAGAGCTAAATAAAACGTTTTCAATTGAGAAATATGGAATGGCTGAGAAACATCTAAGGAAGTGCTCCACATTCTTAGCCATCAGGGAAATGCAAATCAAAACAACCCTAAGATTCCACCTCACACCAGTCAGATTGGCCAAGATCCAAAACTCAGATGACAGCAGATGCTGGCAAGGTTGCGGAGAAAGAGGAACACTTCTCCACTGTTGGTGGGGTTGTAAACTGATACAACCACTCTGGAAATCAGTCTGGCGATACCTCAGAAAATTGGACATAGTACTACCTGAAGACCCAGCTATTCCACTTCTGGGCATATACCCCAGAGACCCTTTAATATACAACAAAGTTACATACACCACAATGTTCATAGCAGCTCTATTTATAATAGCCAGAAGCTGGAAAGAACCTAGATGTCCTTCAGTAAATGAATGGATACAAAAATTGTGGTACATTTACACAATGGAATACTACTCAGCCACCAGAATAAATGACTTAACCAAATTCTTAAGAAAATGGCTGCATCTAGAGAATATCATCCTGAGTGAGATAACCCAGTCACAAAAGAACAGACATAATATACAATCACTGATAGTGGGATGCTAACCCCAGAGGCTCGCACTGCCTCAGAAACAACTGTGTGAAGTCCAAGAAAAAAAGAAAAGAAAACAAAACAAAACAAAAAAAAGTCATGCTCAATCCTTACACACCAAGAACACATTGACAAATTCTGGGTTACACCCTGTATTACATGTACTTTTTGTTCATTGTGTTAAAAAAAATGCCAAGCACTGACACAGTTGTATTTGTATACATTTATGCAAAAATGTTTAAAAATTTTTTATCTTTTTTTTTTAAAATAAAGTAAAATAAATAAAAAAAAATAAAAATCATGATGTTTAATCTTTGCACAGCAAGAAAACTTGGACTTTTTCCATGTTACATTTTGTTTTATATGTACTTTATGCTCATTGTAACTAGTAAGATTTTAATGCATACTATCAAACCTTAAAAAAATAAAGTACTTACAAAAATAAATATAAATAAACAACCCAAAGCATTGCATTAGATTTGGTCACACAAGAGCATTGGTATGCAGTCATCTCCAGCGATAACAAAGGGCACCAAGTTCCTCTTCAAAGAAAATGGACTCTCCTTCCACACAAGCAGGGATACACTTTCTGGATCAAACAGTGTTGGAAAGATGAAAATATCTAAGGCAGGAATACTTAGGGAAGAAGGAATGACTTCAATTGAACACAAAAGAATGTGAATCAGAGAATGAGGTCATAAAGTTCTCACCATCAATACCTCCTCTGGTTCCTTGTGGAACAAAAGAAACATTCAATGCTTTTCTATCTAAGTTTGGACTATTTTACTCAAGATTACAGTTTCAAGCTGCATCAATTTATCTAAAAAATTTACTTTTATTAAAAGCTAAATAATATTTTATTGTTCAAAATGAAATGCAGTTTTATTATCCATTAATTAGTAGAAGGGCATTAAGCTATTTCATATTCCTGACCATTGTGAAAAAAAGTGGTGATAACCTTGGATGAGCAAGTATCTTGAAAGGAACATAGAAAGGCCTTAGGATAGAAGCACAAGCATAGCTGCATTTTGTGGTTGATATATTTTCAGACCATCAGGTAAGTATCACTGATTTCAATAACGACTTTACCAGTTTGACTCCCACCAGGGATGGGAAAAACCAATTTTTATTTTTCTGCAAAATGTGCCTAGAAACAAAATATCTGATGTCTTGTGGCTATAGCCATAAGTCGGTGCAGTACTAAGAACTTATAAAAGAAGATTTTTTTCATGGAGTACATGACAGCACAAGAACCATAAATGGCTAATGTACACAGAATGAGTGGTTGTGGAATGCTCAGCCATAAGTGGGATGTGTAGATAATACTTTTCTACTTATAAGTCAGGAAACAATGTAGAAGAAAGGGCAGATTTGAAGAGCCAGAAGTGGTGTATGATGTTAAAGAAATAGTGTTTGTAAGCCAGAGAAATTTGACACGTGGAGGAGGAGGAGTTGGCATGAAGTTTCACACCTAGTTATGTAGCTATTGCTACTGGGGAATGGGATAGTCAGTTTATGATGACACTCTTGGACAACACAAATGGGACTACTGGGCTTGACAAGATTCAAAAGAGAAGAAAAAGAAAAAGGAGAGACAGAAAAAGGGTGGAGGGGGGACAAGTGAGAGAGGAAGGGGGAAGGAGAAACAAGGCACACATACAAAGAGAGAAATAGAGATAGAGTGAGAGACACAAAGAGACACAGAGAGAGACAGAGAGAGAGGGAGACAGAGAGAGAGAGACAGAGACAGGAACAGGAGCAGACAGAAATACAGACAGAGCCAGAGAACAAAGAAAGATCGGGGTGAAATGTGGGGGATTTGGTGGAGTTAAGGGAGAAGGTTGATGTTTCAAAATGCATGCCATAAAGTTCTCAGATTTTCATGAGATATATACAAATAAATAAATGCAGGAATTGTTTAGGAAATATTTGGACATTCACTTTTTCCCTGAATGAAAAGCACTTTAAACACATGAGATGACACTAAGGTGACCATATGGGTTTCCACAACGGAGGATCACAAGCTAGGTTGTTTCAAGAACCGATATATATACGTTCACTTTTGAAAACTAATACCCAAATTTATGGCTTGATTGATTGATGCTAAGAGCTGTAATGAAAATTATTTGAAGACTTTACCAAGCTAGATGGACGGTTCTGTCCTGAGTTCATACTGTCTTTCTTTGTTGGTGTTGCTGTGTCCCAATTTCATCTTTTTGTTAGGACAAATTTTAATTGAAGGAGGTCAAAGTCCCACCTTAATAGTGTCTTTTTATCTAGATTATCTCAGCAAAACCTCTTCTTCAAACAAAATTACAATCTGTGTTAATGGGGGAGGAATTTAACATACTAATTAAATATGCTAATTTAATATACTAATTAAAATTTGTGTATGTACAAGGAATGTATGTGTAAGTATGTGTTTGTTTGTGCATGTTTGTATGTGAATGTGAGTGTGCATGTACCACAGTGTGTAGATGTCTCAGGGTTACTTAACTTACCGCCCCTCAGCTTTATATATTGGACACATAGTCTTTTCCTTACCATTTTGTGTGGTACTGGGAAGCCATGGATTCATTGGGAATGGGCATATAGCAAGTGGTCAAGGCATGTTTAAATCCTGGAAATCTTATTCTGAGATGGGCAGAAGTAGATTCATCTACCATCTCCTCATTCCCACTCTCATCCTTTCTACCCCTTCATCCACAACCCCACCACCTTACCTGCAGCTCAAGTCTTCATGTCCCTACTCATGTAGCCATGCTCCCTAACTTTTGACTGCTACCCTATGAGGTCACATAGCCTGGTTAAACTTTCTCTCCTCTTGTAAGGTCATGACTAGGAGTCCCTCAAATTCCTCCTTATGCTATTGAGGCATTCATAGCTCCCTGACCCTGGATAATGATAAACACTCATCAGATAGCACTGACCCAACCCACAAAGGTTTAAGTAGCTTTTCTTCTTTCTTTAAATGAGCTGTCTCACTGAAGCAGCATCCTGAGTATCAGTTCCCTGCACTCACTGCTTCCTGAAGCATCTTCTGCTCCGAATTGTCCAAGCAGGCTTCCTCTCTCAGAATTCACAGGTTGTGATAACAGGTCAATAACTCCCCTGTAACTTTGGAAGCATAGCCTGAATGATAATTTAGTATGGCAGGATATCTGTCCTGAGAACTTCCAGGTAGTCTCTCTCTCTGACTCTGAGAATTCTGAGATTATAGAGATGTGCTAACTTATCTGTTCCTGCATTCCTGGCATCTGAATTCAGGTCATCTCACCTGTGAAAGTCTGTTCCCCACTAAGCCATCTCCTCATCCCATAATTATGTGTCAGAGTGCATTTGTGAATTGTAGAAAATAGACGGTAAATGAAACAATTGCATAAAAGGTATTCTACCAGGAGGGAATCAAAAGACTTAGCATCTGAATATATGATTTAAAGAAAAATTTACACTTAGACACTCAAGGTGGCTCATGGGTACACACAGACTGTCTAGGGATGCTTTGATAATTCTAGTTTAAGTACATAATAACCATGAAATCCTAAGTTGAGTTCAAAGGAAGAGAAATAAATCATATGCTGAAGATAGGCAGAAAAAGTTAAGAACCATATTTGAGAACAAGTTTTTTGCTTTTTATTTTTTGAACATCTGTATGTTCATTATTTTGATTCTGTATTGTACGCTTTAGAGAATGGAAGCTTTCCTATTTTCCTTTTCTGCACTTGGCATGTTATCCCACACAATGAGGGAACACTTAAATGAAACATGCAGAGAATTAGAATTAGAAGATAGAAAACAGATTGAGAGCATCTTAATATTATTTTTATTTTGCCACGTCATGCTACCTTGTAAATGAGGGCAGTGGTGCGTGAATCAGTTGTTTTAAAGCTTTAGAAAGTAACAGTTTCTGCTTTAGGCTCTCTATAGAAGTAGACCTATGGAACCGAATGGGGAGGGAAGTGGGAGAGAATAAAGGAGGGAGGGGGAAAAGAGGGAACAGATAGGAGAGAAAAAGAGAGATACAAAGACATGGAGACAGAGGGAAACAGACACACAGAAGCAGACACAGAGAGATAGACACAGATTCAAAGACAGAAAATGTAAAAATTCTTATGGAAAACCAGCCTGAAAAGCACAGCGATAAGGTTCACATTCCAATTCATTTTTTTTTTCAGAATAAAAGCAGCAACACCAGATATCTTTATTCAATTAGCTAATTCAAATTCTTAACATTTTTAAAAATAGCATGATACGTATTCTCAGGTAATATTTAATTTATATATGTATTATCACATGACACAGATGTTGATGTCAAATTATTGGTCTTATTTTATGAAGGACTTACATAGTTCAATAGTATTTTTAAGTATTTCATTGTTGTAAAAGAAAAAGTATAAGCCATGGTGGATCTGAGTAGATCAGATTAAAATACCTAGTCTTCTCTGGAGACCATTCTAGTATAACTATATAAAGATTTATACACACACACACACACACACACACACACACACACACACACACACACACACACACATACATATACACACATATTTATAACATATATAGTATATATACTTATATATACTATGAACAATTATTACAAGTTTTGTTCATATTTACATTGTTTCCTGTGATATATGTTTCACATTGCAGTGAGTGGAAAATTCTCAACAATTTACTGATGACATGTTACTCTTTAAAATATGTATTATTTCTACTCCAGTACTTCACATTTAGATATGTGTCTAACATTTTTTTGATTTTTCCCTTTCTTCTTTTCAATTTCATATTTATTTGGTGCACATCATTGTTAACCCCAACGCTTCTGTTTATTATGTTTTATTGTGGCTTTATTCTGTTCTAAATTGTTTTGTTTTATCATTTTTGTTATATAATACTGGATAATTTCTGTATAGTGGTGAAAGTAATCAATCATATTTTAAGGTTCAGGTTTTAAAAACAATACATCACTGCACAAAGGGAAAAAAACAAATACAATATGAAGTTTTTCTATAAGCATCTGTCCATCTATTGAAAGGTTTACTTCTAATGACTAACATCATAATAACGTCCTAAATTAAGTTTTATGGGGCCTTTCTAAATGTGAAAAACTTGGATGTTTACTCAACTTCCATCTAGTTGTGAAATAAAGGAAGGGTTAATATTGACTACTTCATTTTCTCTCATATTGCTACAATGTCATGTCCAAAATAGGAAAATACTGCACAGAAATTATATATATATAATATCAATAGTTTTTTTGTAATTCTATAACTATAGGCATAATGAAGTGAATTTTAATCTTAGAGTCTAATCTTGGGAATATGCGATTGATTATTTTTACGTACCTTAGTTTCCTAAAACAATCAAATTAAAGTATATTCATAGGAATCTTTAGTATTTTTGACATTACTTACTTTGTTTCTAAAATTACCATATTATTCCTTATACTAAATAAAACAGATGAAAACCAGAAATTATGTTTCTATTATTATGAACATTTTCTTTCAAAATATTATAGCATTTGTGTTTCAATATAGATTTGTTTTTAGTTTTCCATGCTGTGAAATGTCTTATTTTTAAATCTTATTTTGTCTGGATAATGCACACGAATTATTATAGTTGAGTAACCTTGGAAACAACAGGTAAGTGGCCATGACATTTATGAGAAGGAATGTAAAGTGAGATGCAGTGACAATTCATGATGAAGGAGTGTCTCAAATTCAAATACGGCAGCATAAAACATTAGATGTACTTGTTCACAAAGAGTGTCAAGGGCCATCATCCTGCATAGGACACACCTTACAATAACACTGTATTTTTTACTTTGCAAGATCAGAGATCATAAAACCACTCTAGGTTGGAGATATTTCACAAGAGAAAAATGTGTTAAACACGCACACTCATGCAATAATCCAATAGCTTTACTATTACTATTAACCCATTACTTTAGTGTTATATTCCACTTACAGTTTATTTCGATTGCTGCACAGAGATTTTCATGAATGCCTTGAAGGTCGTAGGGAGAAAAAAAAATCCCTTGAATTATCAAAAAAAGTCTCACTGCTTTCAGGATCTTTAATCTTTATAGACTGTAACTAATTGGAACGTGTATGTGTTGGTGATATCGTGGCTCATGTTTGTAAGGGATGACCTTGGTGTAGTTTGTTAGTCTCCAAAGCAATTATAGAAGAAACTGATATGGGAACAATGGCAAGAAGCAGAAAGAACTGCGAGAAGCAGACAAATTCACAGATTTAGTTAAAGCAGCATTAGATGACAGTTAACTTTTAATGAGGAAAGTCACAATGTAATTAAATCTTGACATACAATTATGAAAGAAAATATCAGGTAACAATCTTGCTATACCATATAGAAAAAGAAAAGACATTTTCTGAGAACTTGCCTGATGCTCTGTCATCTGAAACTATTCTTTATGAGTGCAGGGTGAAGGTCAAGAAGGTAGCTCAACTCCATCAATCCTTTGGACAGTTACAAATGACCTTTCGCTTTTCATAAGACATTCAATATTCTGAATTGGAGGGATACATTTTTCTGTGTTTAGAAAATGGCAAAATTGAAACCCTTCCTACTGCAGGAGGCACACTTTTGTTGACTCTTGGACAGCCTCTTCATCCCCAAATCTTGTTGAGGCTGTGATCTCATTTACATGAATTGCTAACACAGAGTAAAACAACAGCTGGATGTCAAAATTCTACTTTTTTTCAATGCAGCTTTGCTTTCTTTTCAATGCAATATTGGCCTCATGAGAATACCTTCTTTTTAATAGTAAAGTGATCTGTCAGGTTTTCTGAAATAAACAATCAATTTTACATTTGTATTATAAGCTAACAAGAAGGATAGAGGAACTTATTTCACTTTCTGATATTTCTGTTATTTCTTAAGAATCAGTATTTTTGGTAACAACCATAGAAGAAAATAATTCAATTTAAAAATTATATACTTATTGCCTTAATAGATTCAAATTTGTATATTATTTAGTTTTTCTTTTCTTACTATAGTTGTCATCGACATATAAAATGCAGAGGAACTACTACCTAGAATTACATATATCACTACCTTAAGATAATATGCAATTTATACCTCACTTTGAATAAGTGTATTGTGGTACATCATTACACAGTTATAAGCATTAAGAATGCATCTGATACCAGTTAAAAAGAAAGCTGTTTTCATATTAGCTTATTTAATTTTTCATTTAACATGAGATTAGTGGCCCCTTGTAATGTGGTGAGAGTGGTCTCAGCACTGAGAACACTTCTCAGGCACAAAATAGATGATGTTCTGCCAATGTATCATTTTCATAATGGCAAGAGAAAAAGCATACAAGTAAGTATGAAAATAAATATGTGAGTTCATTGAAAGTAATAAAGTAGATAGGACTAGGTTGCAGGAAAGGAATATATGTTATGTTGATGTCAAACTTTGAATAAACTGTGTAATTTTATATTGGAGGCCATTAGAATTGCACAATGAACACCTGCCTCTGGACAAGTAATTGATTGACATTTTAGCAACTGATTACATTTTTTTTCAAACCCATTTCCAAGCCTGAATAACTCATGTTGATTTTTCGCTAGTTTCATTATCTATTTATCTAAATATAAAAATAATATTTCATATTGTTTAGTGTTCTAGAGATTACAACATGTACTTTTGATAACAACAGGAATTAAATTGTAAATAAGTCGTTTTTGTTTGGTAGACTATTTTTCAGTGTCAAATTTGAAAGAAGCTACTCTAGGCAATTTTTTGTATTTTCTATATGTTGTCTTTATGATGTGGAAATTTCAGAATTTGGTAGAATATAATTATACATTTATAGAATATTTCATCATATATTTTATAAAGAAATGTTTGATTTTTATATATTTTAATATAATATATTATTTTTATGTATTTTTATATAATATAACATGTTTATTTCTGTGTGATGATAATAACAATAAGATTGTAAGAATCATGTATATTCATCCCTAAAAACCATCTACTATCCTAGTTAAGTACAGATGTAACAATATAAGCAGAGAAAACATCTCTGTAGAAATTATCAGTTATAAATATTTGTTTTTATTTGGTGTGTTTGTGTGAGTATGTGTGTGTATGTGTGTTGTATACACATATATGAGGGTGGGGTACTTGTGGAGGAGACAAGACCCCCTTGGCTGTTGCACAGAGAATGTCCTTGTTATTTTCTATTGCATATTCCAAACTAGACTGAAAGGTTTAGAGATTCCCTGATCTAGCCTTTGCCTCAAAGCGAATGCTAGAATTACAGATACGTAACCCTGTCTGGTTTTAATGTAAGCTGTGGAGACTTCAACTTTGTTCCTCATGAGCATAGGATTATGGAGACATAGTTAGGTACTTTTCTAGCTCTCAATATTACTTTTAACAAAGAGTTAAACACTGGATCATTTAAAAAATCTTATAGTGACAAATTATGTTCATGACACATTGTCTTGTGTGTCTCTCCAGCAGGAAGAAAATGTGGATGTAGAAGCTTCTTTTAAATTGTCTATTTTCAATAAACAGAATGGTAAACTATTGAATGATCCATTTCATATTCATATATAGTGGTAGTGAACCACTAGGTACTGGGCTATTTAGAAATATTACAATAAGCAAATGTCTGAAATAAAAAAAGCTCCAAATAGGAATTATAAATGAATTAAAATATTGAATTCTACAAAATGAATAATGTAGCTGTCTTGGGGATTCTGTTCCTTTGAAAAGATACTCATAATGACCTAGGCAACTCTTATAAAGAAAAACATTTAATTAAGACTGGTTTATATTTTCAGAGGTTTATTCCATTGTCATCTTGGTCAGATGCATGACAGATTTCAGGCAGACATGATGCAGAAGGAACAAAGAGTTATGCAACTTGATCAGAAGGCAGCTAGGAGAAGACTGGATTCTACACTGGGCAAGGCATGAACATAGGAGGCCTCAAAGCCTACCCATATAGTGACACACTTCCTTGAACAAGGCCACACCTATTAAAAAAAGCAACACCTTTTAATAGTGTCACTCCCTGTGGACTAAGTATTCAAATACATAAATCTATGGGGAAAAATTTATTCAAACCACCAAAGCCACTGTGACTCAAGATCTGAATTAAAGGTACGTGTTGATTTAGATCAAAATCATGTTTCATCCCACGTTAGATCATGTTCAAAAGCTTGTGCCTTCCCACTTCAAGTTCTGGATATAAAGGCATGTTGTCTTCCTGCCTCAAGATAAGCATCAGGTGTGTCCTCCATTTCTGGATTGTAGTTCATTTCAGATATAGTCAAATTGACAACCCAGAATATCCATCATAGAAGTTAATCCCAGTGTTTTAAGTGTATTGGCAAAAAGTAGTTATATTTTCATCCTCATAGCATCCTTACTGGTAATCTTACTGAGATATATTAGAATGATTGAACTTTTCTATATTCACAGGATATTTCCCTCTTATGCAAAAGACATTATAGGCATTGGCAATATTGCTCAAAATGAATCTGTGCAGCAATGAACAGGTACAGTGTTTAGAAGAGGCTCACAAGCACAGCAAAGTAAATAACCAATATCTGAAGCACAGTGGACTGGTTGATTACAAATCTCTTTTACCTGTTGCTATGGTGTGAAAACCTTCTTGAAACTTCTGTTGAGGTGGCAATGTTATCCTCCTGATGTCCAGATATTGGTCCTTTAAATTATGAACCTATTTTAGACTCATGATCTAATATTAGTTTTTCAGTGTGTAGTAGCTATAAGTATGCAAAGGATGGGCTTCAATACCACATTCTTTACTGTGTAATTTAAATATCATAGCACGTTATCCAACATTTTATCATTTAGCAAGAGAGTCTTCACTATACCCACTTTATCCAAACTTCCTAGCTTCTATAATTGTGAGCTAAATAATTCTTGGCTTTATATATTTCACGGTCTGCAAAACCCTTTCCGACAATGCAAACTAGACAACAAAATTAAGCATCCCATGATGTCACAATACTTGTGTGACAGTAGAAAGAAGGTGAGGCTGGAGAGTTTTAGCTTTGGCCAAGGGGATTCTGTGGTAAGTAAAATAGAAAAATTCTTTACTAGTTTGTAAAAAAAAATTAGAAAGAATAGTTTACATATTTTGTTACTTAATGGTTTCAAAGACATCATATACAAGGGCTTCTACTATTGTTTTAATTTCTTTTATTTGGTTTTGTAGGGAGAAGTCACAATTTTGACTGAAAAGAGTCAATAATTTCTAGTCGAGTCACAATGAATAGAAAAGGCTCAGGAGGTTGGGAAATATATATAAATCTTTTAAAGTTGATTTCTCTGTAAAAATATTAACAATATGTATCAAAATGGAATATGTACTATTTAAGCTAATTAGAGAACATTTTTTTCATCAATGAAGTTCAAAATTTTTGCTTTTTGTTAGTGAAATATGTGTCTTCTGAAAGAAAACTCACAGTAACTTATGAAATGAATGTTACAGTTCATTACTACATTGGTGTTCTCAGGATATTCCAAAGGATATGACACAGTGATACATGAAATACCTCAAAATCTACAGGTATCATTGAGGTTTGGCACATGAAGTTGGTATTATTGGCAATTACATATCAGTGTTTATTAGTGGATATGAAAATGGCTTAATCAGTGACAATTCCCAATATACTGGTTCTCTCCTTCATCCACTGAAGGAAGAAACCCTTTGATATTCTGATCATCTATTGCTGTATAACAAATAACAAATATTAAAGTGTTATATCTTTCATAAATGACCTATTTGTTATCTGTGGATCCTTCAGATTAAGTGTTTATGTGCACAGTTCAGTTCTCTGTTTCAGCGCTTACAAAGTTGTAATAAAGGCCACACTCAATCTGTGTTTATATCTGAGGATTCTTTGGGGAAGAACTTGAATCTAGCTCCCTGCCCCCCCCAGTTCAAATGATCCTTAGCACCAATGTCTTCCATACTCTTACTAAAATAGTCCATTAAATCCCCCATTAAAGTATTCCACCACTTTCCAAATCTGAATTTCCCAAATTGACATATCTCCAAATAAAAACATGTTCTTAACAAGAGAAGAATTTTAGTGTGTGTTCTATAGACAACACATTTTGGAGACAAATGTGCCTGATTTTCGCCATTGTCCAAAGAGTCTGCCTATGATGAAAGTGAAGAGATTACTTGCATTAGCAAAGAAAAATTTCAAACAACTTTGTATAAATTATGTTTTATGTTTGCTAATGTTCACTCTTTTAAAGACCATTTTAAATAGAAGGAACAAAGTGAGGAAAAAATTATAAAATGTGTGGTTTAAAGGGTTAAGGGGCACCAGAATGTACAATGGAACTAAATCCTGTGTTCATGGAGATAAACAGATTAAGGGAGTGATGACTTT
This sequence comes from Micromys minutus, assembly GCF_963924665.1. Classification (NCBI taxonomy): domain Eukaryota; kingdom Metazoa; phylum Chordata; class Mammalia; order Rodentia; family Muridae; genus Micromys; species Micromys minutus. Next base: position 11,304,325 of record NC_137984.1, read on the forward strand.
GGGGCAAGATCCCAACCAGCAAGCTTATTGTTTATGTGTTTACATTTAAACAATGGATAGTTATATTATTATGACTTAGTTATTGCTTTTATTTAGACATAAAGTGATAATGATTGTGTGCCAAATTGACTTGGGATGGCACAAGCTTTTCATCTGGATTTTGAATGATATTCACCATGAAAAGCTTAGGTTCAGACATGGTGGTAGATGGCTTTAATTCCATGAGTCAGAAACAAGTAGATCTCTGAATTCAGAGCTAACCTGGTACAGAGAAAGTTCCAAGTAGAGAAGTCCTAAGTTCCAAGTCTAGATATGGTTGTTCAGGGCTTTAATCCTATTATTCAGGAATCAGAGCCATGCAGAACTCTGAGTTTAAAGCCAGTCTACAGAACAAGTTTCAGGATAGCCAAGTTTGGACAAAAAGGGATTTGGAATACATAAAGCTGATGAAAATGTAGTAGAAAAAGAAGACCGTGTTACATTCCCAGCAATAAGCAGAACTAGTCAGCTTCAGCCATGTGACTCTGGTTCCAGAGTCAGGAATAGAAAAGATCAGTGGGACAATTGATGGTAGTTAGCTGGAGCTAAAGAGTTAGCTCTGATTAAGAAACAACCAGTGTCACTGAGGTGAAATCTTCTGGAAGTGTTTTCTGACAGCACAAAGAACCAGTGTTACAGAAATAGCCAGGTTTGTATCTCATCCTGCAGCTGGACTTGGTAATCTATAAAATTTACTGGTTTTAAAGGCATGAAGAAGTTATGAGATCAGTTTAAGGCTCATCACTGTGCGAGCACAGGAAAGGCCATTGGTGAAGGTACAGTTTCAATTGCATTTGATGGCCCAGGACTGAAGTAGTCATAAAAAGAACTTAAGGCTTGGCACTATGAAATGAACCTATAAAAAGCTATGGGTAATATCATGTTGCAGCAGAAGACTCCTGCAAATTTGAGATGTGAGTACCATGGAATGTACTTTGAGTACATGTATTTGAGCACCAGAAACAGTGGAGTATATTCTACGAGAGCCTAGAGTGCTACAGAGCTGGAGAAGTGGCCCAAGTTGGAGGAACACAGAAGTTCATGTGTGGATCTGAGATATTGGAACAAGAAGCTGTAAAGGCAAAGTTGCCTCAGATAACCCAAGGTGTTAGAGATGTCAGAGCCATGCTAAGTGGGAATAAGCAGCTCATTAGAACAAAGTCTGTTGCTTCTGAATGCCAAATCTTCCACCTGCAGTCAACAAGAATGAATGGAGATGGAGACCTGAAGAGTGATTGCACATCAGATATGGAGATGCAGTTTGGAGGTTGCCTAGCCTCGCTTTTGCTCTTGGCTTGTGTCCATAATTTCCTCACTATAATGTTTGGAATGGTAAAGTATATTCTGTGATGTTGGAGGTATGTGGTCAGTCTTTTTAATCTTTATTTTATAAGGAATTACAGTTAAGTTTTTGCATGAATCTCAGAAGAAACTTTGAACTTTGGGCTTTTCACATTGTTGAGACTGCTGTAGGCTATGGGGACATTTGAAGTTGGAATAAATGTAGTTTTCATTATGGCTATTGTAGCCTCATGATTCATATATTTGAACAAACCTATGGCCTGGGAGTTGAATGTGTTGATTTTCATATGCTTGGCCCAGGGAGTGGCACCACTAGAAGGTGTGGCCTTATTAGAGGAAGTATGTCACAGTAGGATTTGGCTTTAAGATGGTCTTCCCAGCTGTCAGAAAATAGTCTTCTCCTGCTTGCCTTCAGAACAAGCTGTAAAACTCAGATCTTCCCATGGCATGCCTGTATGGAGAAGCTGTCACGCTTCTCCTCATGATAATGATTGACTAAACCTCAGAATCTCTAAGCCCTCCACAATAAAATGTTCTTCATTATAACAGCTACCTTGGTCATGGTCTTTCTTCACAGCAATGAAAACCCTAACTAAGACAGTAGTTAATCTACCAAACTTAAGATCTTGTTAGATGCTAGCCTAGTTCATTATAAAAATATGCTTCTTAGGTTGAACTGATAGTAAGCAGCTAGAAACAATTCAGATACACGATAGAAGGTTGCTCTTCAAAAACCTCATAGATGTATAGAATATGGCATTGAAAGATGTTTTACTAATTTAAGGCTATTTTGACATTGATATATGTCAGCCTCCGGCAGCGCCCCATTAAAATTCAAAGAAGATGATGAGCATTGAAGAAACTCCTTGTGGACTTTGCTTCATATGTGGCAAGTTAGCCACTGGGGGGGAAATGTCCTTGCTTCAACTGCTGACACTATGCTGTCCAGAGTCGACTAATTGGGTGCAGGAAAGTCAATTGCTTAGCTTTGCAAAGACAAAGTAGGCAAGTTCTTCATAATTTCTGCTTCACAGAAACATCTGTGAGATATACTAAGCCAGAAAGCTGAAGATTAATGCTCTAAAATTATAGAGAAAATTTAAAGGACTGTCCTGGAAGCCATCTCTCTTTTTCATTTCTATAGTTTTATCAGGTGCTTGCTTGTCCTTTTGGAATACTCAGGTAATATTTATTCCTTCTCAAGTTTCTGATGGGCTTGAGGACCAGGTACTTATAGTTCCATATTAAGATTAAGTTGTTTGGGATTTAATAAAATGTTTTTTTTAGCTCTTAGTAGATGTTTTAGGTTTGTTCTATAATAAAAGTCATAAAAATTGTTTTAGGTACACAACTCTAAATTCATCAAGGTAAAATAGTAAAATATTTTCTCCAAGTTTTCCAAATATATATGGACTAGACACAATAAATATAAATCCTACCTAATAATGGTCATAGCTATTATTATTGTAATACTATATTTTTACAAGAAAAAGAATCTGATAAAGATAGACTCATTAAACTGAGGACCGGGTAACCAGCTATATGTTGCTCATAGACTAGAATATACACAATATTAAGCCACTAGCTAGTCAGAGAGTATGATCTAGCTTTTGGCCTAGGCAATTATTTATAATAATTCCGTCTTAGAGTAATTGTTTGTGGGAACAAAGGAGCCAGGTGGAAAAAAGCCTGCCCCCTTTGATAACTAGTTGAGAAAATGCCTTACAGCTGAATCTTATGGAGGCATTTCCTCAACTGAGGCTCCTTTCTCTGTGATAACTCCAGCTTTTTTTAAGTTGACACAAAACTAGCCTGTATATTATCTTTTAAAATAGTCAATATTAATTTCCTCATAATGGTATTAAAATACAGACAAGTAATCCAGGCATTAACTTCTATTTTATTTTCAGTTATTTACTGATTATGTTTGTCTTAGTTACTGTTCTTTTGCTGTGAAGAGACACCATGACCAAAACGTAAGAGAGAAAGCACATGACTGAGGTTTTGTTTATCATTTCAAGAGGTTATTTCCTGATCATCATGGTGGGGAACATGGTTATAGACACAAAGGTACGGAATAGCAACAATAGTTAATAGTTCACATCTGCAAGTTATAAGCATAGAGAGGGTGAAACTTAGCCTTGTATGGACCTTGAAACTGCAAAGCCTACCTCTGTGACACACGTCCTCCAACAAGGCCACACCTCATAGTCCTGTCTAGTCAGCCCTTCAACTACAAAGCTAACCTTCAAATATATATCATCCCATGGCCCCATCCTGATACAAAACACCACATTCTACACCTTAGCCACCAAGTTCTGTAGCCATATCATTAGGTAAAATTAATCAAGTTCAACTTAAAAAATCCCCAAGGTCTTCCACCATCTAAAGACTATATAAAAGTTTAAAGCCTCCTCTGATACTCAAGGAAAGTTTTAACTGTGTCCTCTGTAAGATCAAGAAGAAAATTACTTGTTTTCAAGATACAATGACACAGAATATACATGGGAAAAAATCAGAATGGCTAAGAAACTCAGGTCACAGCACATGTTGGGAAGGATATGGAGAAAGAGGAACACTCCACCTTTGCTGGTGGGATTGCAAACACTGGAAATCAACCTGGTAGTTTTTCAGAAAACTGGAAATATATCTACCCGAACACCCCTCTATACCATTCTTGGGCATGTACCCAGAAGATGCTACACCATGCCACAGAGGCATGTGTTCTAATATGTTCATATGTTCATGGTAGCTAGAAGCTGGAAACAACCCAGATGTCCCACAACAGAATAATGGTATTATTATACATAAAATGTGGTATTATTATAGAATGGAATACTGTTTAGCTGTTATAAATGAGAACATCATGAGTTTTGCTGGCAAATGGATAGAGCTAGAAAATATCATTCTGAATGAGTTAACACAGACCCAAAAGGATATTCTGGTATGTACTCAGTAATAGTTGGATATTAACCAAAAAAATACAAAATACCCATGAAAAACAAATCTTAAAGAGACTATTTTCTTCCTGTTTTGAAGCTAGTATGAGTAGTAAAATGTTTTACTATTCCCTTTCCAGTTTTGTGCATAATATAAATAGATTATATGTTTAGATATGTGTCCTACTGTACAACTTTTTTCCATTTCCCTTCCCCACCTCTCACATGTCTGTCTTCAGGAATCAGTACATGAAATAATGACCAGAGAGCCCGAAGTGAAGACATGTATATGGCTAACAAATATTTTAAAAATGTTCAAAATCTTTAGCAGCAATGGGAATGCTAATAAAAGGTACTTTACATTTTTTTTCTTTCACTTTGACAGAATTGATAGGAAACTAGCTTGTGAGAATGTGGTGGTAAATTGTATCTTTATTTGGCTTCTGTATTTGCAAGTCATATCTAAATATTAGTTTTCTCTGTGTCAGAATGAGCTATACATATATATATATACATATATACATGCATGTATGCATACATAAGAATGTGTATTTAAAAATCTGTGGAATATTGGTGGTCAAACATACTTATTAGTCATGACATGTTAATATTCATTCAGTTTTTAAAACTTCAATGAATTACAGAGTTATTTAATTGAAAGTCTTGTGATTTTTTTAATTTTTGTACTAAAGAGAAACAAATAGAAAATAGAAATATAGAAATCAAAATATTATAACTAATTATCTTTAAATGTCTATGCACATTCATTTATTTCTTTTACACAATTCTGAATTGAATTTTATTTAGTATACATAACTTTTATTATGGGTGACAGAAGCTTCACTTATTGTACCTGAGCTGATACATCTTCTAACACCACATTTATACATCAATACAGATTGATTCCATGTCTAAGACACAAATGCAATTCCACAGACTTAGAATCTGACAAGTTGGGCTAAGAACATGCAAAATTCTAACTTTCACATAACAAGTTTGTGGCTGTATGAAACACTATCTATAATCTTAGTCTAGATGACTCTGTTTAATCTCAAAACCACAAGCAATATTAATAAACATGACAATATATCTCTTCCAGTAAGCAGCACTCTTCAGTTCCCTGTTGAACTTCTCCACTTCCCAATCCTGTTTGAGTTCCTATGCCTTGAGAGGCCAGGAGAAACCACTGGTGATGGTACAGCCTCAGTGGCTGTGGAAGGCTTAGGAATAAAGGGGTTCATTCAAACAAGGTAAATCTTGGCATCAGAAAGAGAGTCTATTGATGGAAATGTAGCCCATGTTCAGCAAGGGACTCCAGCAGTTTTGGAGATGAGATGCCAGTATCATGGGATAGCCACCCAGCACACAATAGCACTGGAGTAGAAACAGCCAGTTATCAGAAGACAAGCTGTGTGTGCCATAGAAGGTAGATCTAAAGAAGTGTCCTGAGCCCTTTGGAGAAGCCCAGAAGATACTGTGGGGATCCCAGAAAATAGATATTGATTCATTTGTTCTCTTAGAATTTGGTTTTGTTTCATCCAAATTATGATTATGCTCGGATTCTTCCCTCTAGAAGAAGTTATTAATTTACTTTTTATTTTTAGTTTTAGAAAGGTCAACGATTTTACAGAGATTCAAATGTTAATGTGTTTGAATTTGTAAAGACTGTGGGAGTTTAAAAGTTACTTATGTTTTTAATGTGAGCTCTAGGTGTGGTGTGAGAAATGAAAGGTGTGACTTAATAATATGTTTCTGTGTCAACCTGCAAGGGTTTGTTGTTTTGGGTCAGCATGACTCTAGCTAGGTGTCATCAGAGATGCAGAAGCTTCAGTTGAGGAAATTACTCCATGAGATCTAGTTGTAAGGCATCCTCTCACACGGTGATCAATGAAAGCAGGCTTAGCCCATTATAGGTGATTCCATCCCTGGGCTATTAGTACTAGGTTCTAGACAAAAGCAGGCTAAGCAAACCATGTGAAGCAAGCCAGGAAGCAGCACCCCAACACGGCTTCTTCTGCACTAGATCCTGCTTCCACGTTTTAGCCTTGTTTCAGTCCCTATCCTGACTTCCTTTGATGATGAATGGTAATGTGCAAGTGTTATCCAAATAAACCCTTTTCTTCTAACTAAATTTTGGTCCTAGTGTTTGGTCACAGCAATAAAAACCCTAACTGAGACACTCCCAGAGTTGCTTTTGGTCACTGTGTTTATTGTAGCAATAGAAACTCTAAGTAACACTGAAACTGATATCAGGAAGGTACTGATGTAAAAGGACCTTATCATGCTTCAGAGAGAACTGTGGGTGGTTACAGAGTCTAGCATGTGCATGATAGGCAGGAAATGACATGGCTCCCTCACATAAAACAGAGACAACAGGACAAGGATCTCCCCAAGTGTTTATGGTTACTGTGAGCATAAGGCTTGCTTTTATAACAGTGTACATATTTTTCCATTCCTTCTACAAATGTCCTCTGTCAATGTTAATAATTCTATGATAATCAGAGACAGAATGAGATTAGAAATTGAAGGTCTTATCTGGGTCCCAGCAAAATGGTAGATTGATATGACCTCCAGAACAGCCCTAAAGACTGTGGGAAAAAAAATCCTGAAAACTCATATATATATATATATATATATATATATATATATATATATATATATATATATATGCAGAATGTGACAACTCATCAGAAAGATACAGAGACAGGCAGATACATATTCAGGCAGATTCCTAAATTCAAGGACCTCCTGGGACAAAAGAAATTAGTTTCTGGCCCAGATGCAGTAGAAATGGCAATTTCCGGGTGGGGTCCCACCAAGCTAGCTTATTGTCTGTGCTTAACAAAGGCTGGCAGATGTCTGAGTTCTTTTGCAATATTAAAAAAAAAATGTGTGTGCTTACTGTTTTTTTTTTTTTTCCTAAAGGGCTTGTATCATGTGATGCTGACTCATGGGATGTTCAAGAGGGAACCTGGAGTAAATAACTGAGTTTATATGTAAATTAAAGAAACTAGGCTTTTGATCTGTATGAAATTGACTACCAGAGAGTGATAGAAGTTTTCTATTTAGAATTTTCCTAGCAAGAGATGAGCTCACTAGAGGTTGAATACAGATCTTCAAGAATTTTTCTAACAGCATTTCTAACTTAGTTGAAAATACTCAAAATTACTTAGAGAACAAACATAACTTTTTTGAATGTTTTCTAGCAGCTATACAGAGAAAGCTGTTTGAAGATCAAATGCAAGTCTTTTTGAATGTTTGTAGGCTTTCTGTTTTGTAACAGAAAACCTAATAATTAGTATTATAATTTTTCTATCACGATTTCTGACTTGTACAACAAAATCCAAGAATTTTTTTTATAGATTTTTCTGACTCTGTTTGAAAATGCATGAGCTATTCAGAGAGCTTTTAGAATTTGTACTAGTTGAAAGAGAGATAGCTGTCTGAATCAGAGACAGCTGTCTCAAGAGAAAGCTTTCTAGAGCAGACTATAGAGTGAAGAGGTATCTGCACAGAGCTATCTAGGGAACCATCTCGAGGAAAACACTGCTTGTAACTCATGATTTGACTTTGAGTTCTTTGTTTTGAAGCTCCCAAACACCCTTTCCTCAGAACATCTGACCAAGCCAAGGCTGGACCGTGGAAGATGGCACCTGGAACAGGGATTGAGAGAAGGTAAGCTCCGATTGGGATGGATTTTGTTTATGTTGTCAGGATCCACCCATACCCTACCCTCTCCTGCCCTGTGAGATAAAGCTTGGCAAAGGAGTGAAAACTTAGTAAATAAGGTGGGCCAAGCAACTTTAGAAAGCAGAAAGATATATGTTAAGGGTTTGAAACAAGCAGATAGTGAAAAAGACATCAAGATATACACAAGAGTTTTGCAAGATTTCTTTGAGTTTATATAGAAAGTTAGTGCATAGTTACTCAAAGAAGGGCCACTGACCTCTGATGCATGGTATAAGATCCATTGCAAGTGGGTACAGGTCTACAGTGTGAGCAATGCTTGAGCATGCTCTTTGCTTGTGGAGTACAATCAAGCGGACCTTAAGACTGAACAAAACACTCATGAGAGGAAATAAAGAGACAGAGGAGCATATATTGAAAAAAAAGATCATCCAGAGACAGTCTCACCTGGGGATCCATCCCATATGCAGCCACTAAGCTCATGCACTATTGCCAATCCCAAGTGGTGCTTACTGACAGGAACCGGATATGGATGCCTCCTCAGAGGCTCTGCCAGAGCCATACTGACAAAGAGGGGGATGCTTGCAGCTAACCATAGGACTGAACACGGGGACCCCAATGCAGGAGCTAGAGAAAGGACTGAAGCAGCTGACAGGGTCTGCAACCCCATGGGAAAAACAAAATGATAAACTAACCAAACACACCACAATTCCCAGGGACTAAAACACCAACCAATCAGTTTACATGGAGAGACTCATGGCTCCAGGGGCGCATGCAGCAGAGGACAGCATTCTCTGGCATCAATGAGAAAAGCCTTTGTTCTAGAAAAGGCCCATATTTCCCCCAGTGTAGGGGAATCACAAGGTGCTGAGATGGGAGAGGGAGGTTGGGAGAGGGAGCACCTTTATGGAGGCAAGGAAGGGGGAGGGGAAATGAGATTGGGAAAAGGGGATAACATCTGAAATGTAAATACAGAAAATAATCCAATAAAAGTGAATTGAAAGATAGGTTCTTTATGTGTCCCATCTGATAGTCTATGTCTTTTTATTGGTGAATAGAATTCACTGATGTTAAAAGATATTAAGGAATAGTGGTTGTTGCTTCTTATTTTGTAGTTAGAGGTAGAATTATATTTTTGTGGCTAGGTTCCTATGGTTTTTGTTCAAAGATTACTTTTTATCTTTTTTATGGTGTATAGTTTCCCTCCTTGTGTTGGAGTTTTAAATACATTATTCCTTGTAAGGCAGGATTTGTGGTAAAATATTGAGAAAATTTAGTTTTGTCATAGAATATCTTAGATTCTTCATCTATGGTAATTGAGGGTTTTGCTGAATATAGTAATCTGGCTGGTACTTGTGTTCTTTTAGTGTCTGAATGATATCTGTTCAGGACCTTCTAGCTTTCATAGTGTCTATTGAGAAGTCTGATGTAATTCTGATATGTCTGCCTTTATATGTTATTTGACCTTTTTCCTTTTATTGCTTTTAATATTCTTTCTTTGTTTTGTGAATTTGGGGTTTTTACCTATTATGTGACTTGCAGAATTTCTTTTCTGGTTCAATCTATTTGGAGTTCTGTAGGTTTCTTGTATATCTATGGGTATCTTTTTCTTTAGTTAGGAAAGTGTTTTTCTATAATTTTGTTAAAGATATTTACTAGCACCTTAAATTGGGAATCTTGGCTCTCTTCTACATTTATTATCCTTAAGTTTGGTCTTCTCATTGTGTCCTAAATTTCCTGGATGTCTAGAGCTTTTTATATTTTGCATTTTCTTTGATTATTGTGACAATGTTTTTTATTATCTCTACTGTCCCTGATATCTCTCCTATCTCTTGCATTCTGTTGGTGATGCTTTGGAATCTTTCCTAGGTTTTTGATATCTAAGTTTCTCTCTTTATGATTTTTATATTATTTGTATTTCCATTTTCAAATTTAGATAGTTTTGTTCAATTTTTTTTTTTACTTATTTGGTTGTGTTTTCCTCTAATTCTTTAAGGTATTCTTGTGTTTCTTCTTTAAGGGATTTGACTTGTTTACCTGTGTTCTCCTGTATTTTTTAAGGAATTATTTATGTCCTTCTCCATGTCCTCTATCATTATCATGAAATTTCATTTAAATCTACATCTTGCTTTTCTATTGTGTTGGGGTGTCCAGGGCTTGCTATGAATGGAGAACTGTATTCTGGTAACGCCAAGTTGCTTTGATTTTGTTGCTTATGTTTTTGTGCTTGCCTCTCACTATCTGATTATCTCTGGTGTTAGCTCATCTTTGTGTCTCTGACTTGAGCTTGTCCCTCCTGAGAGCCTGTGGTCTTAGAAGTGAGAACCTTCCTGAGAAACCATCTCTCTCTGGGTGGGATTTGGATATGGAGGGCTATGGGACAGTGATAGCTCTGGGAAAAGATGGAGACCAGAAGGCACCTCTACCAGGATGTTCTGGGGTTCCTGTGGCCTATGCACTCCTCGTGGTTCTCTCTTTGAACACTTATTTGAGCATATATGGGGTCTCATTGTTGGGCCTAGGAGTGAGAGCACTACCGGGAGACTATGTCTCTTAGGGCAGAACTTGGAAAAGGAGGGCTTCATGACAACCTCAGCTCCAGGGCACAGATGGAGACAGAAAGAATGCTGTCCCCTTTGAAATTCGTAAAGAATGAATAAATATATTATTAAACTTTCCTTTTCAGTACATATCAAATCATAATAACACTAATGCTTTGAATAGTTAAAAAATTACTCATTGGAAATACAAAGCCATTAATAAATAAAAAGAAATAATTCCACTGATAAATTAAATGTGACTAAATAAAAGAACAGAAAAATGACGCAAGTATGGAAAAAAATCATTATTATTTAATTACAATTAATAGCCGGAAGGAATATCATATCTCAACCTTTCACTGAAGTGGGTATACAAGCTTCAAAAATAGGCTCTGTCAATATTGTTGGTATTGTTAAAGATTATAAAATAGAGAAATAATCTTACAGTGAACACAGAATATTTCTTTTGTGTTGCATCTGTGTCAGTGATATATCATAAGAATGAACATACTGGAAATCCAAATCTTCCTATTTCTCATTAATGTTCAGTTAGTCTTTTGCTATATTTGTCTTCTTTTTAAATGAAGGGCTAGCGATGTAGCTCCATTGTGCAGGAATGTAGTTTGTGCAGGACCCTGCTTTGTGAAATCAGCACTGTTGAGATGCCTTTTGTTCAAATGCTCTTTGCTCTCTATATAGACATGAGCATTTCATTAACCCACAAAGTTTAATAACCTTAACCATGTCTCTTTCTAATATTTACTTAATAAAATTACTGAACTCACGACAAAGATATGACTAGGTTGGTTAATAAAAAAGTCCAATAAATGTCATCTCATGTATCAAACAAATCTTTAACAATAATTCTCCTGTGAGTACAATTTATGTTTCATAAATTATAGTTGTGTCCTTTTAGAAGCTGAGATGTCAAACAATATTCCAGTCCTCATGTTGTCACAAGCCAAACCTACTGACCATATCCTAAATTCTTGTTCTACCAAAATAATGAATATCCCACCAATTTTGTTCAATATTTAAGGCACAAAGGGAGAAGATTCTTAGAATTATTCCAGGGCAAAAAAAAAGTAAAAGTTAAAATGTTCTGAACTTTCTCAGCTTTCTACATGTTCAGATTTCTGCATGTAGAACAGACTTATGGCAAACGTGTTAGGTTACCGGCTGTGCTCTGAAATAGCACAATATTGCTACTACAGAAATAAGTTATTGTCACTGGAAATATCACATGAAGAGAGTTACATTACAAAAGATATCACAGAATCAGGAAACAAAGCAAAGACAAACCTGAACCTAACGATATATTTGCTTTATAAAAGAGAAATAACCTGTCACCCAGGTGCTCTAAAACACCCAGGATCACAGGTAAGGCAGACACAACATCTACCCCAACATCCAGAATAACTAGATCCCCTGCTATCTAGGGATGCAGGAACCCCCTTCCCCCCCAGCTAGTGGTGTGGTTCCCTTCTGGTCTAAAGTTGTGCCCTGCACAGACCTTGGGCACTCTTTCCTCACTCAGTCCCACAACACCCAGAGAAAGCCCATTACCCAGGTGCTTTAACATACCTAGGAACACAGGATCACAGGATCCCAAGTACAGTAACAGGCCTAGGATCACATGGGAACAGGATCATAGAGATAACTCAACTCTCAGCAGATAGGACACACCCAAGAGCACTGGAACTACAATATACTCAAGGTCCCAGTAAAGGCCATAACAACTTTCCTAACACCCGGCCCAACTGTGACCCAAGTAGGAACCAGGAAAACAGAAAGCCCTGCCTACCCAGAGGCACAGGTTCCTTCCACATTATATCAGTGCCCATAGCAAACTCAGGGCTCTGGGATCGCCTCACCCACTCCTGCAACACCCAGATAAAGCTTGACTTTCAGGAGCTATGAGAAAACAGGAACTCAGGAGCTTGGTCATACCAGGACTTCAGTGCCTCAGAGGAAGCTTGACTCCCAGGAGCTTTATCCACTTAACTCACTCAAGATCTCAGGTTTAGAGGATCCCAGACACCTGAACTCTGAGAATTTTAGACACAGCCAGGATCACAAGAAGCACAGGCTCTTTTCAAAGACAGCTAGGGCAGGTAGCACTAGAGATAACCAGATGGTGAGAGGCAAATGAAAGAATATAAGCAACAGAAACCAAGCTTATTGGCATCATCACAACCCAGTTCTCTCACTAAGGCAAGTCCTGGATACCCCATGACACCTGAAAAGCAGATTCAGATTTAAAATCATATCTCATGATAATGACAGAGGACTTTAAGAAGTACATGGATGCATCTAGAGAATATCATCCTGAGTGAGATAACCCAGTCACAAAAGAACAAACATAATATGCAGTCACTGATAATGGGATACTAATCCCAGAAAGCTCTGAACACCCTAGAAACAACTCACAGACTGTGTCAAGTTCAAGAAAAAAAAAGAACATATTTTAATTAAAATAGAACTGTATCACATTCACCTTTCCTTCCTACAACCCCTCCCAGTTTCTCTCCCATCCCCTCAAACTAATACCCTCTTTTCCTATATTATTGTTACATATATACGTATGTGTATGTATATGTACCCACAAATACTTAATTAGAACCTTAAAAAATGCATTCATATACTTCTATGCAAAAATGTACATTTAGCTTTGTTTCTTAAAATAAAGCTTTTCAATAAAAAAAGAAAAGAAAAAAAAGAACTACATGAATAATTCCCTTAAAAAATACAGGAGAACACAATTAAACAGGTGAAAGAATGGAACAAAAGAATCCAGGATCTAAAAATGGAAACAGAAACAAAGAAATCACTAAAGGAGAAAACACTGGAGATAGAACTTAGGAAAGAGATCAGAAATCATAGATGGGAGGATCACCAAGAGAAGAAAATAGTTAAAGAATCTCGAGTACAGAAGATACCATAAAACTGTTGACAAAATAGTTAAAGAAAATACAAAATGCAAAAAGCTCCTAACCCAAAACATCCAGGAAATTCAGGACGCAATGAGAAGACCCGACCTAAAAACAAGAGGTACAGAAGAGAGCAAAGATTCCAACTTAAAGGGTCAGTAAATATCTTCAATAAAGCTATAGAAGAAAAAACTTCCCTAAAGAAAGAGATGCCCATGGACATACAAGAATCCGACAGAACTTCAAATAGACTGTACAAGGGAAAAAATTCTTCTCTCTCATAATAGTCAAAACACCAAATGCACAAAATAAAGAAAGAATATAAAAAGCAATAAGGAGAAAGGTCAAGGAAAATATAGAGGTAGACCTATCAGAATTCCACCAGACTTTAACAGTGACCAAGAAAGCTAGAAGATCCTGGAAAGATGTCACTCATACCCTAAGAGAACACAAATGCGAGCGCAGGCTACTATACACAACAAAACTCTCAATTATCATAGGTGGAGAAACCAATGTATTCTATGATAAAAACAAAATTACACAATATCTTTTGACAAATCCACCCTACAAAGGATAAAAGGTGGAAATCTCAACACAAGGAAGAAAATTACACCCTAAGAAACACAGAAAAGTAATCTTCTTTCCAAAACCTCCCAAAAAAATGATAGCCACACAATCACAACTCTACCTTTAACAAGGAAAGAGCAGAAAACAACAATCACTATACCTTAATATCAATGGACTCAATTACCCCATAAAAGGACACAGACCAATGGCCTGGATACATAAACAGGATAAAATATTTTGCTGCATAGAGGAAATGTACCTCATTGACAAAAACAAAGCCTAAAAGTAAAACTCTGGAAATAAATTCCAAGCAAATGATCCTAAAAACTAAGCTGAAATATCAAATAAAATTGACTATCAACCAAAAGTTATCAAAAAGAATAAGGAAGGACACTTCATATTCATCAAAGGAAAAATCTACCAAGATGAACTCTCAATTCTGAACAACATTGCACCAAATGCAAGGATACCCACATTCATAGAAGAAACTTTAATAAAGCTCAAATCATCAAGTGCATCACACACAATAATGGTAAGAGATTTCAATACCACAGTCTCCTTAAGGGACACCATTTCTATTTCTTCCTGAACTCTGACTGGCTGGTTCAATTCAGCTCTTCTGGATCAAATCTCCTCTCCATGGAGACTGATACAATCTGTCTTGTCTTAACTTTTCACTGAATTGCTCTGCTTGGAAAAACTGCCTCTGAATTCCACAAACTGAACTGTATTTCACCTCTGACTTGAATCTGTGCTGTTCTGTCATGGAGCCCCTCTTTCCTGTGCTGATTTCTGTGAGTTGTCATATCCCATCTCTGGCTCATTCTGTCAAATCTTTCTCTGATTTGTCACTTTGCCCCTCAATTATATGTCACTTTCAAACATAAGTAAAGAAAAATATTAAATAGTAAATTAGCAAAACAGACACCCTCAAAATGCTACAAATTAATAAAGACTTCTGAAAGAATATAATACGTGTATGAATTCATATATGTATATTGCTGAGCATAATACTAATGATACATCACTTTTCCTTTATTAATAATTGAGGAATTAAACATCTTACATTTTTCCTAGTCAATAGTCTGAGATCATCATAGTTGGATCTTTCTGTTGGATGTTTCACCATCAACAAAATGTCACTAAAATCATAGCTTTAGTTATTGTGGTTGGTGAGGTTCAGGGATCTCTTTCAAGCCCGTGTAGATTTTGGCTGAATTAGTTTACTTGGGTTTGTAAAAATTAAAAGGCTTTGCTTCTTTAAAGCCAGCAGACAAATTTCTATCCTCTCATGATTTTGTTGAGAGGTGCATCTACTTATGTCTAACTCACATAATATAACCTGCTATTTCATATCAACTATGTCAACTGATTAAGAACCTTAATTACATTTTGATAAATCTGCTTCATTATCAAAACAATGAATTATTTATTTATATTTGCTAATTTAAGAATGAACATATTTTGTACTTGCTTTCTTAACTGCTCTGAGTTTTTAATGTGTAGTTGCCCTGCTGTCAACAATTTTTACTTTTTAGTCTCTCATGTCCTTTTTTGTGTCCTCAGATTTTTCTTCACTTTCTGTTCATTTTATACATTGTTCTTTGAGTCTTGATATGGGTGGAAGGGGGTATGATTATATGTGTATATATAATCATATATATATTCTTTCTTCTTAACAGCTTGTTGTCTTTTAGTTTCTGAAATTTTAGCAGTTTTGGATCTCTATATTGGTTATCATGTCCTACAAAAGTGAAATTTTCTATTGAGGGTTAAGATACATACTTATTCTAATGGTTATAGCAATCCCATGAGGAGGGAGTTTAATAGTATGGAAACTTAAAAGAATAAAAGTAATATATTCTCCCTAAGGTTGCATATGTCCTCAGACTAATGTTGTTTCATCTTATATAGAAGGTCTTAAATACAATCAAGTTGTATGTTACCCACATGTTTGTGCCACTATTACAACAGTAAGCAGGCAATTCCAGGCCACCTCATGTGTTTACAGCTATGTATGATAGATGATTACTTTCTGGAGGATAATGTCATGATTGGACAGTAAAAGGTGGGCAGAAACAGGGTTCTGGTAAAGAGAGAAGGGAAGGGGTAGAGAAAGAAGAAGATTCAGGAGGAGGCAACATGGAAGCCAACTTGGATGTTTCTCTTGGTGCATCTCTAGATATAAAAGGTTGTTATGATTGTTTCTAAGAATTTCTATGGGTCAATTTATCTTATTTAAATAGGTGGTTTATATCATTGTCCACTGGTTGTAAGCTTATTATGTAGAGGGTTTGTGGATTGAGAATTTAACATATAAAGCTGTTTGATAAGTTAATGATTGTGGAGTCATGTTTTTTAGAGGCTCATGGAAGAAGCTGTTTGAGTACCAGGCTTGGGAACTAACCATTTAAAATAGTATGCTCCAGCTCTACACTGGAGCAGCTACTTGTGAGGCTCTAGTGGTTCCTGGCTCGACTTTTGCTGAGTGTGACTTCAGGGACAAGAAACAATTGAACCATTTTTATATATACTGCAACAACTTTCTTCTTCCAGAAACTTATATAACATCTCTCATCAGAATTAAACTAGCCCATAGAGATGTTATTTCTAGGTTCATATCAGCTTGAGTTAGTAGGTTCTATTACTAAAATACATGGTGTCTTCAACAATTAGGTTACCATTGAATAATGGAGGGTGATCAATAGTTTGCATTCTAGGCAATAGAGTGTCTTATTCTATGAGACCTTACCAGGTTCAACAAAAGAATTTTTTTTTGTTTTGTGTTTGCTTGTTTGTTTGTTTTTGTTGTTGTTGAACCTGGTAAGGTCTCATAGAATAAAAATCCATCCTGGACACTTGGATTTTTATTCATTAGCCCCCTTATATTTAGTAGGGACACTGTAGCCACAACTTAAATGAAATTGTTGTGAGGCTTCTGCATTTAGGATATCTGCTTTGTATTCCTCATATATCGTCTTTATTGAGTGTATGTATGTTGCCTCTATTTCTACTCTTTCTAGGATATGAGGTGTTTTGGATTATTGCCAAGGGCCTTTTCTGAAAATGTTGAGATGTCCTATGGTTTAAATGCCTACATCCTTTTATATGATTAATTATATTTGTTGATTTATACTTGTTGAACAATCCCAGCACCATGGTAATAAAACCAGCTTGATCATAGTGGATTATCTTTTTTGAAAAATGTCTGTACATGGTTTGCAAGCAAATTATTAAAGATATTTACATGCATGTTCGTCATCAGTACTGGGTGGAAATTTTGTCTTTTTCTGTGTCTATATTTGGTTTTGGCTTTAAAGAAATTTCACACAAAACTATCTTATTAAGGAGTTTGGAAGTCTTTCTTCTGTTTTTGAAAATAAATCATGCTCTACATGTTTTGGTATGTATATTTTCAGAGGTGATTATTTGGCATTGGGTAATGATTGCCATGCTATTGAAGACTATTCCTCTCACCCTCAGCATTCCTTTGGGTCTCTTTGTTTTTTGTAGTCTTTTGTGTGAAACTGGTGTGTCATAGGCTTTCCCCTGTCTATTCTGACATGTTTTCAGGTTATTCATTTCAAGTTTGAGGAATAATGTTGTTGAGACTTTATGGATATAATCTCTAACATTTCTAAGAGATTTAGTTAATGTACATAAATAAAAATAAATATATGCATGCTATAGCAATTATTAAAACACAAGAGTAGTATATGTAAGAATTTAGAGGGAGGAAAATGTAGAGAAATAGGCTGCTATTAGATTATAATCTCAAAAATAAAGAAAAATTTCAAGATCTAATATTTGTTAATTAGAAAACTTTGTAAGAGTATATTTGTGTATTATTTTTGCTTTTATAATTTATTTTTATTGTTATTCTTTACATGTGTCATATAGTGACTACCATTTCTCACATGTCCACTCATCCCACTCACTATACCTCCCCTCTCCCCCAAATCAACTCTTCCTCCGTTTATTCTATAAAACAAAACAAAACAAAACAAAAAAATAAAATAGAGCAGGCCTCGAAGGGCTATTAATCAAAATAAAACAATAAGGTGTTGCAAGATATTTGATCACAAGGTGAACTCTGAGGTTTTGTTATTTACTGGAAAAACTTGTTTCTAGTTTTGGTTAGAAGTGTTCAGGCCTAGAACTAGGTTAGCAAAAGAAGGCAATAAGCTTCCAAATGACAATTACATCAGGTGAATACAATATGTTTTTCCATTTGGCATTTATGTTTCGAAAATGGTTTGAAGAAAAACCCAAGGTGCCTGGAGAAGAAAGCCCACCAATGTTGCTGAAAGCTTCAGACATCTGACAGGAACATCTCGGAAGCCAGAAGACCTCTTACAGAAATACACAGAAAGAAATTCTGCTTGGATAGTCTCCAGAGGAAGCATCCATTCTTTGAATTCAGCTGGATGTTCAGAGAGACCTAGACTCTGGGGACTGGAGTCCAGAGCAAAGAATGATGCAGGGGTCTCCAAGAGAGCAAATCTCAGTAAGCAACCCCAAAACGCAATTTCAATTATATACCCAGACTTTTCCTGAGTTTTAAAATAGGGAAACTCCAGTTAATATCCCTTAAGACCTTGGGTAGGAATTGCAGGGTTAGAAACGGTCATCTCAGTACTTACTTAACCCTGACCCCTAAAGTAAACCACTCTCTAGTATCTTTCCTCTTTTTTTGTATTTTATTTTTTTATTGGATACTTTCTGCATTTACATTTCACAAACACTCCACTGTTGGTGAGGTTATAAACTGGTACTATCTCTAGTTTCAATTTCAAATTTATATTTTTCTTCTCAAAAAAGGTGAAAAGTTAGTGGTGCAGCAAGAAAACATAGCTGTGATAGTACAAAGGCTTGAGAGGCAAATGACAGAAGAATTAAGAGAACCTATGATAATAGTGAACCTATGCTACTTAATAAAATTGAGGATCAAGTTATACATCCCATTGACAAGGGTTAAGAAGCCTGACTCAAAGGTGTGGAGTTCATCTCACTGGGCTGGAGCAAGAATGAAATATGAGTTCCTAATTGTCTAGTTTATATGTGGATTCATGAAGGTCTATTTGTGCTTTGATACAGAAAAGGGGAAATTGCTATTGGTTTTGCTGAAATAATTCTATTGTGTTAAATTTAATTTTTTCTTTTCATTTAGACAAAATGAAGGAAGTGTTCCAGGGTATTTGATCACAATGTGAACTCTGAGATAGTGTTGATTTCTGCAAAAAGCTGTTTCCAGGTGTAGTGTGGCTCAGTTCTTAGAACACACATTTTTTAAATTGAACAACTTAATTTAAAAACAAAGATAAATGTACAGATTTTAAGCATTTTTGAATAAAAGTATGCAAATACATTTTTGTCAGTACTTGATTTTTTTAAAGGTTTGATAGTATGCATTAAGCTTGTACTAGTTACAATGAGAATAAAGTATATGTAAAACAAGATGTAACGTGGATTTAGTCAAAGTTTTCTTGGTGTGTAAAGATTAAGAATAATGGTTTTTCATTTTCTTTTTTTTTTCTTGAACTTCACATGGTCTGTGAGTTATTTCTGGGATGTTCAGAGGTTTCTGGGGTTAGTATCCAATTATCAGTGACTGCATATTATGTCTGTTCTTTTGTGACTGGGTTAACTCACTCAGGATGATATTCTCTAGATGCATCCATTTTCTTAAGAATTTCATAGAGTCATTGTTTCTGATAGCTGAGTAGTACTCCATTGTGTAAATGTACCACAATTTTTGTATCCATTCATCTACTGAAGGACATCTGGGTTCTTTCCAGCTTCTGGCTATTATTTAATCCCTCTGGTATAATGACATGACCTTAGTATATACTTTTAATCCAAAACATTGAAGGTAAAGTAAATTTGTAGGATACATTATATTTAAAAGTGATGTTTAATTGAGAGGCAAAGTGACAAATTAGAGAAAGATCTGACAGAATAGTGTTTCCTAACTCTCAGAAAAACAGACAGGAAAGAGAGGCTACTTAAGAGAGCATAGAGAGAGAGAGAGAAAAGGGAAAAGGGGCAGTTTTACTGGAATTGTTTTTGAGAGAAGGGTGACAGAGAGAATGATGGCAGACACTGGTAAAGGCAGAAGGAGCTAGAGAATAAAAAGGAGCCAAAAGATTAGAACCAATTGCCAGAGTTAGTTTCAGGCCAAGCAGAGCAAAAAGTCAGAGACCAAGAGAGAAATTGATTGAATCAGTCACCTGAAAAAGAGTTTAAGTGAGAACCACTGAGTTGAATCAGCCAGAGATCAGAATGAACTAGGAAGGACTGAGTTTATTTAGTAGGATGTTTAAAAGACTGAAAAAATTTTAGGTCTAGATAAAGTTGTAAAGAGCCTAGAAGTTTCCAGTCCTAGGGCTAGGTTAGAAACAGGGGCAGTAAGCCTTAGGGATGACAAATACATCAGGTTAATAAAAGTTATTTTTATAGAAAGCATAGATGCAAATGCTCATATCAAGTCTGGACAAGGTTACCCAGTCAGAGAAAAATAATTCTAAGTATTAAGGCCCAGGTAACAGTTCATTTCCTAGCCTGCTATTCTAAGGAATTTTTCTTATAGGTGTCTGTTGTTACTGAGAAACTTTCTCAAGGTGCTTTTCAGCCATTCAGTATTCCTCAGTTGAGAATCCTTTGTTTAGCTCTGTCCACCATTTTTTCATACTGTTGTTGATTCTCTGGAATCTAACTTCTTGAGTTCTTTGAATATATTGGATATAAGCCCTCTATTGGATATAGGATTGGTAAAGATCATTTCACAATCTGTGGTTGCCATTTTCTTCTTTTGACAGTGTCCTTTGCCTTACAGAAGTTTTGCTATTTTATGAGGTTCCATTTGCTAATACTTGACCTTAGTGCATAAGCCATTGGTGTTCAGGAACTTTTTCACTGTGCCTATGTATTCTAAGCCCTTTCCCTTCTATTAGTTTCAGTGTGCCTGGTTTAATGTGGAGGTCTTTGATCCACTTGGACTTGAGGTTTGTACAAACAGATAAGAATGGGTGGATTTGCATTCCTCTACATGCTGACTGTCAGTTGAACCAGCACCACTTGTTGAAAAAGCTGCCTTTTATCTATTGAAAGTTTTTGTCAAAGATCACATGGCCATAGTGTGTGGATTCACTTCTTGTCTTCACTTCTATTCCATTTATCTACCTGCCTGTCTCTGTATGAATACCATGCAGTTTTATCACTATTGCTCTGTAATACAGCTTGAGGTCAGGAATGATGATTCCACCAGAAGTATTTTTATTGTTGAGAATAGTTTTTAATATCCTGTTTATTTTGTTATTTATAATAAATTTGCAAATTGATCTTTAATTTTATGATGATTGCATTAAATCTGTAGGTCTCTTTCATCAAAATGGCCATTATCATTATTACTATTTTTAGTGTATTAATCCTGCCAATTCATAATCATGGGAGATCTTTCCTTTTTCCGAGATCTTCAATTTCTTTCTTTAGAGATTTGAAGTTCTTGTTGTACAGATCTATCACTTGCTTGCTTAGAGTCACACCAATGTATTTTGTATTATTTGTGACTATTGTGAAGGGTGTCATTTCTCTAACTTCTTTCTCTGCCTGCTTATTCTTTGTGTAGAGAAAGGCTACTGATTTGTGTGTTTTTCTCTTTTTTTATTAGATACTCTGTATTTATATTTCAGATGCCATCCTTTTACCCCTCCCTGATACCATCCCCCTTCCCCCTCCAGTTGCCATCACAAAGGTGCACTCCCTTCTGATCCTTCTCTCCAGCTCATTGCCTTGTCATTCCCCTACACTGGAAAAACACATCCTCTCTGGAACAAAAGCCTCTTCTCACATTGATTCCAGCCACTGCTATCTTCAGCTACATATGCAACTGGATCAATAGGTCTCTCAAAATGTGCACAAAGTTTGGTGTTTTACTCCATGAGAGTTTTGGAAGGTTTGATTGGTTAATAATGGTATCTTTCCATGAGGTTGCAACCCCTTTCATGTCCTTATATCCTTTCTTTAACAACCTCATTGGGATCCTCATTGAGTTCAGACTGGTGGTTAACTGCAAGCATGCTTAGCTGTATCTGTATGACACTAGTCTAGTCCCTGAAGGGGCATCTCTGGTTACTGCCAGTAAGTACTTTTTAGAATTAGCTATAGTGCTTGGATTTGGTGGTTGCACATATGGTGGATCCCCAGGTGAGGTGGCTTCTGAGCCACTTTGCAGAAGTTATTTTACAGGTTTAGAAGTTCTCTGGTAGAATTTTTGTGGTCACTTAAGTATACTATATAGTATATCATCTGCAAATAGTGATATTTAGTATATAGTATATCATCTGCAAATAGTGATATTTTGACTCCTTCCATTCCAATTTGTATTCCTTTGACCTTTTTGTTGTTGTTGTTGTTGTTGTTGTTGTCTAATTGCTCTGGCTAGGACATGGAGAGACCCATGGTTACAGCTGCATATGTAGCAGAAGATAGCACTGTCTGGCATCAAGGGGAAAAGAGGACTTTGGTACAGTGAAGGCTCATTTCTCCAATATAGGGAATGTCAGTGTGGTGAGTTTGGAGTGGGTGGTTGGGAGTGAGAGTATTTTCATGGAAGCAAGGGGAGAAGTGAAGTAGATGGGAGAGAGGGGCAAAGGGATAACATTTGAAATATAAATACATAGAATATCCAATAAAATGATAAAAGGAGATAGATATGGGTATATATATATATGTATATATATGTATGTAAAGATATACTCTGTCTTATGTGTACCATATATATATACATATACATATATATATATGAAGTTCACTTTTATTTTATAATATTTTAATTATTAAAAAAATAGAAACTTACTCCTGAGAAGATTGATTACATATTCTGTTATGCTCTGTGCCCTTTGAAACTAATCATGATAAAAATCAATAGAACTTTTTTGTGTAGTTATCCACAATAAGCTTGGGCCTGAACCAACCACCCAACAGCACTTCCTGTTCCTAACTATAAGCTTTTGTGGTCTAAGGTGCTCCTGGGATAGATCCTAACATAAAAGATACACCTGTACCAATATAGGAAACTATTTAAAATAAGACTTTTGAGTAGTGGTCCAATAAAGTTTAAGCTCACAAGACTTCCCTGAAACCTAAAATACTATTAGGCAGAAAGAGACATATCTATAGATAACTGACATCCTGGTTGGCAAGTTAAAGCATGAATGTTAGACAAGTCCCATCTTTGTAGGCAAGTTAGGGCATGCATATTAGACAAAGCATGTAACCTGCCACAGTTGAATAATACCCCAACAAGAGGGGACAAGATAAATTACAACAAAGACACAAAGACATGTGATAAGCCAGGAGTACATAGGGAAGTATATGGTAGCCTCAATAAGAATTAGAAGTACCCAGTTATTGAACTGGCCAAGCCAAACCTATATAAATTAACTGGTGTGTGTGTGTGTGTGTGTGTGTGTGTGTGTGTGTGTGTGTGTGTGTGTGTGTTTGCACTCAAACATGTACAGGCACTTCATTGGTGAATCCAGAGATCTCTATATGCTAGTGCAGCACTTGCTTGATTCTACCTGTCATTAGCTCAGAGCCAGTGAACAGGATTGTTACTTCAGTCTCTGTGAGCTCCTGAGAGTCCTTCCTAGTTGACTCTGTGTGTCATGTTCTCATAGTGTCTCAACCACTCTGCCTCCTGAAATCCTTCCTCCCACTGTTCATTATGGATTCAGCTAATGTTTTATAGTAGGTAGCTGCATCTTTTTCCATCAGTTTCTAGATGATGCCTTTCTGATGATAACTGTGCTAGGCACTGATCTATGAGTATAGCAGAATATCATGAGGAATCATTTCATTTCCTTCTTTCTTTCTTTTTTGCTAATCATATTTGAATGTATTTTGGGTGTCTGGGATTTCCAGCTTCTTCTTCCTAGGTATATACATAGGTGTAGACTCCTCCTAGTGATGTAGGCCTCAAGTTGGACTAGTCATTGGTTGACCACTTCGACAAGTTCTCTGTCATCATTACCCCAGCACATCTTGCAGCTAGATATAATAAAGATGAGATGATTTATGGTTTGGTTGATGTCCCAGTCTCACTTCTGGGAAACTTGAATAATAATAGAAAATATATCATTTAGGCTATGTATTCCCTATTACTAGGAGACTTCAGGAAGTTTCCAATGGATTTCTACATTGCCCTCTTAAAGCCCTCCAAATCTAGTAGTCTGTTCTAGCACTCTTTCTCTTCCCGTTCACCACATCTATCCTGTTTTTAATATCAGCCATTCCCAATTTGCTTCAAAAATCTATTTTACATCTCCTTCCCAAGATGATGCACACATAACTACCACCCCTAGCCCTCTCTACACCTCCTTGTTACTTAGCCTCTGGGTTCTGTGCACAGTAGTATGATTTTTCTTTACTTAGCAGCTAATGTCTATTTACAAGTGGATACATACCATTTTTGTTTTTTATGGTCTGGGTTACATCACTAAGGATGATCTTTTTTTAGTTTCATCTATTTGCCTGCATTTTTTACAATTTCTTTGCTTTTAATAGCTGAGTAGTGCTCTATTGTATAAGTGTACTTTATTTTCTTTTTCCATTCACTATTTGAGGGACAAATAAGTTATTTCTAATTTTGGTTATTATGAATAAAACTACTTTGACCATAGTTAAAGGAGCACGACGGTGTATTTTTTGGGCTCATGCCTTTCTTAGGTAAGGTTTCACTGCTGTGAACAGACCCCATGACCAAAACAAGTCTTATAAAAAACAACATTTAATTGTGGCTGGCTTAAAAGTTCAGAGGTTCAGTCCAGTACTATCAATGTGGGAGCATGGCAAAATTCATGCAGGCATGGTAACAGAGGAGTTGAGAATTCTACATCTTCATCTGAAGGCTGCTAATGGGAGACTGACTATCAGACAGCTAGGAAAAGATTATTAAAGCCTGCATCCACAAGGCCACACCTTCTCCAATAAGGCCACACCTCCCAACAGAACCACTCCCTGAACCAAGCATATACAAACTATCACAATGCCCTAGAGTGGTATAACTGGGTCTTGAAGTAGATGGATTGCCAGTTTTCTGAGGAAACTCCATATTGCCTGTCACAATGACTGTACAATTTTGCACTCCCACCAGCACTGGAGGAGTGTTCTCTTGATCCCAATTCTTGCAGCATGAGCTATCATTGCAGTTTTGTTCTTAGATATTCTGACAGGTGTAAGATGAAATGTCAAGCTCATTTTGATTTGTGTTTCCCTGATGGCTAAGAACGTTGAACATTTCTTCAAATACTTCTGAGGCATTTGAGATTCCTCTACCGAGAATGCTCTGTTTAGATCCATACTCCATTTTTAATGGGATTCTTTTGTTTGTTGATGTTCACTTTATTAGCCCTCTGTAAGATGTGGAGCTGATGAAAATCTTTTTCCCTTCTGTAAGCTGTTGTTTTGTCTTTTGCCTCACAGACTGTGTCTGTTGCCTTTCAGTAGATTTTCAGTTTCATGAGGTCCCACGATTGTTGTATTTAGTGGCCAAGCTATTGGTGTTCTGTTCAGAAACTTGATTTCTGTGCCAATGCATTTAAGGTTATTCCCTCCCCCATTTAACTTTTATTAGCTTCAGTGCATATAATTTCTTGTTAAGGTTATTGATCTAATTGTACTTGAGTTTTGTTCAGGGTGATAGATATGGGTCTATTTGCATTCTTCTACATATGGACATCTGGTTAGAGCATCACCATTTATTAGAGCTGCTTTCTTTTGAACATTTTGTATTTCTTGAATCTTAATCAAAATCAGGTGATATAGGTGTATGAATTTATATCTAGATCTGTGATTTGATTTCATTGATCAATCTATTTATTCCCTCCTATGGTTAATTTTTTTTCTGTGGTTTAGGTATCAGGACGACTATGGCCTGCTATACAATGAATTTGACAGTGATCCTATTGTGTTTTATATAATTACTTGAGGAGTAGTAACATAAAATTTTCTTTTAAATCTAGTACAATTGTGCACTAAAACCATCTGTCCCTGGACATTTGATGGCATGGGTGAGGGTTTTAATGACTAATTATATTTCCTTAGTGGTTATAGTTCTGCATAAACTTTATTTGGTCTTGGTTTAAATCTGATATGTGGTATCTATGGAGAAAATTAATGATTTCTTTTAGATTTAATAATTCTTTGGAATATGAATTTTTGAAGTATCCCCTAATAATTCTTTGGATTTCATTGTTATCCATTGTTATTTCTCAATTTTACTTCCTATTTGTTAATTATAATATTCCCTCTCTGCCTTTTTACAGAGAAATTTTAATCTATCAATATGACTGTTCTGCTAAGGGATCAGATTCACAGACCCAGGTGTGTGTTGAGTGGCTGGGATGCAGAAATGCCACATATCTTTAATCCCTCTGACTGGAACAGACACACCCTTAGAAAATACCTTTAATCCATAACAATGAAGGCAAAGATGATTTGTAGAAGGAAATAGTTATGCTTGAAAGTACACTCTAATTGAGAGGCAGATAAAATGACAAACCAAAGAAAGATTTTACAGACTGAGTGAGAAAGAGCATATGCCCAAATCTCATGAGAAAAATATAGGAAACAGAGGTAACTTAAGGGAGCAGATCAGAAAACAGGAAAGAGGGAGAAAGAAAGGGAGGAGAAAAGAGGGGGGATGGGGAGTGAGGGGGAAGGGAGAGAGGAGAGGGAGGGGGGGGGAGGGGAAGGAGGGGAGGGAGGAAGAGGGAGAAGAGACAGGACAGTTTTCTATAGACAGGTTTCAGTGAAGACAGAATAAGCCAGAATAAGAAGGAGGCTTAAGCTTAGAAAAAACATAAATAAATAAACCCCTGACATTTGTTGAAAACGCTATCCTTTTTTCACTGGATGGTTTTAGCTCCTTTGTCAAAGATCAAGTGACCATAGGTGTGTGGGTTCAATACTGGATCTTCAGTTCAGGCTTTTTTTATTGGGTATTCTGTATATTTACATTTCTGATGTTATTCCCTTCCCCCAAACCCATCATCTCTCACCTTCCCATTGCCTTCATGAAGGTGCTCCCTCTCCCAACCATCCTCTTTCACCTCAGCACCTTGGCATTCCCCTACACTGGGAAAAACAAGCCTTTGCTGGACCACAGTCCTCTCCTCCCATTGATGTGAGAAAATGCTATCCTCTTCTCCATATGCACCTGGGGCCATGGGTCTCTCCAGGGGAACCCATTGGTTGGTGTTTTAGTCCCTGGGAATTGTGGTGGGTTTGGTTAGTTTATTATTTAGTTCTTCCCATGGGGTTGCAGACTCTATCAGCTCCTTCAGTTCTTTCTCTAGCTCCTTCATTGGGGTCCGTGTGTTCAGTCTGATGGTTAGCAGCAACCATCCTCCTTTGTCTTCAGTTTTTAAACAACAGTAAAATTTCTGCTCTGCATAAACGGTGTGGGCAAATGATAAAAAATAAATAATTCTTTTTTACTATGTATGAGAGGTGGCGTAAGAAGTACCCCTGCCATGACAAGTGTGTGAAGTCAAATGATAACCTGAAATATGGACCCATATTATCCACACCTGTTGTTATGGTTGACTGCAAGTACTTTTGTCAGCTGAGTGATCTCACTGCCTCAAAAGATTCCATTCTTTTGGCTAACAATCAAGGGCCTCCAACTGATTTATTACTGGTTTTTTCTTTTAATATTTTAATACTTTTGTTTTTTTGTTTTTTCCCTATAACTTTATTAAAAAATCAAAGATGCATGTACAAATTATTAAAAGCATTTTAGCATAAAACTATATGAATATATTTTTGTCAGTACTTGATTTTTTAAGCACTTGATAGTATGCATTGAAATCTTACTATTTACAATGACCATAAAGTATAAGTAAAACCATTGATATTAAGAAACATAAATATCTAACGATTATTAATTCTGCCATTTAAAAATTTCATTAAGAAGTGTAGGATAATTTAAATAATATAAAAAGGTTGCCTTTTATATGTTACTTGGACTTTTACCTTTCAGATTTCAATATTCTTTCTTTGTTCTATGTATTTAGAGTCTTTTTTTATGATTATTATGCAGTTGTGGACTTACTTTTTTGATCCAACCTATTTGAAGTTCTCTGAGTAAGCTTATTTTACAGTTACAGGTATCCCTTTCTTTTGGGTTAGGCAAATTTTCCTGCAGGATTTTGTTTAAAAATAGTTTGAGGCCTTGGAGCTGGGATTCTTCAGCTTACTATCTTCCCCTTCCCCTTCCTTTTCCACTTCCTTTTCCACTTCCGCTTCTTCCTCTTCTGCTCCTCCTCCTCTTCTTCCTCCTCCTCTTCCTCCTCCTCCTCCTCCTCCTCCCCCTCCTCCTCCTCCTACTCCTCTTTCTTCTTCTTCAATTGGGTGCCCCAGATTTTCTGGCTGTATTGTGCCAGAAACATAAGGGCTTCATTCAATGATGCATTTATTTCTTCACTTGTATCTTTAAAACCTGAGATTCTCTTTTACCTTATATTTTCTTGTTGATGCTGATATTCTTTTGTTAATGGTTTCTGTTCAGTTATCTAGATTTTTTTCTTTCAATAATTCCCCCAGTTTTTTTTTTATTGCTTTTATTTCCATGTTCATGTCTTGAACAGTTTTATTTGTTTCTTCCATTCTTTGCCTCTACTTGGCTTTCTTTGGTATCTTTGAGAGATTTATTTGTTTCTTCTAATTGTTTTTATTTTCCTGGATTTCTTTAAGGGTTTGTTTGCCTGTTAAGGACATCTATCATGTTTTTAAAGTTGATTTTTAAAGTCATCTTCTCATGCTTTGGCTGCGTTGAAATATTCATAGCTTGCTGTATTAGCATGACTGAGCTCTTTGGGTAACATATTACCCTTGATGTTTTAATTCTTTTCTTACACCAACATCTAAATATTTCTGTCTGGAGTGATTATAAAGGTATGTGCTGCATTCTGAGATCATTTATGTTGGATATGTGTTGTGTTCCTTGGTTTCTGTTTCCCCTCTTGTCTTTGAGCTGCATTGTCCTGTGCTTGAGTTGAGGATTTCTATCTAAGCTAGAGTCTCAGGTTTCTGATGATTTGGGGGCTGGATTTTTGGTGGCCAGTAATGTCTGTGGTGATGTCAGGGATCTTCTGTGGAAGGTAGAGTCAGGGATATGGTAATGCAGTGGTGAGGTCTTGTCAGGGGTGGGATGGACAGGCATTGAGTGTTTGGGGGGTGCTCTGCTAGTGAATAGTCTATCTAGGGTCCTGGGTGCTGGTGTGCTCTCTGGTGGAACACTCAGCTTTCTCCAGAGGTGTGGACCAAGATATGGTAATGATAGAAAACGGGGCTGTTGAAAGTAGGCTGGGTGAGTATTGGTGGTTCACAAGTAGGAAGCTTACCTATAGCTCTGCGTGCTGATATGCCTATCAAGAGTATATTTGTGTGTGTGTGTGTGTGTGTGTGTGTGTGTGTGTGTGTTTAAGCACACACATGAGTACAAATGTGCTTGTATAACCAGGGGCCAGAACCAGCATGTGTCCTTCTCTATCTCTCTACAGTTGTCTCTTCGAGTCTTGGCTTCTCCCTGAGATAGTATGGAAGGCACCAAAGCCTTGTTATTTTATGTATGCTGTTTGAGAACTGGGATTACAGGCATGAATCTGGATTTTTGACTTGTTATGGGAGTGCTATGATCTGAACTCCTGTGCTTACAACTGCATTACAAGCTCACTACAATTAAGACCACTCTCTTTGATTATTACAAAAAATATTTTCATCATTATTTATAATAAAATTTTGCCATTGTAAAGTAGATATAGAATATTCAATACTTTATAAATAACTTTATTATGTATGTCTCATTTACCATTCAGACCATTTTCTTTGTGTTTCACACACACACACACACACACAGACAAACACACACACACAGACACACACACACAGACACACACACACACTTTAATAAGTTTTTTTTTTAATTTTACTGAGGAAAATATTATTACAGTGAACTGTATAATAAAGAGTAATTTAATTTTATTTATGTACTAATATATTCACTTATTTCTAATGGTTTGGTTTTAAAATCACATTTGAAAAGTATTGAATCAGGATTTTGGTATTTTAAAAACTGTATTATTATTCAACATTGTTTATTTTTAATCTTATTCCAGTTCCTTCTCTGATATTTGTATACCTTCTATGATTTTATTGTTCTGGATCTCTAGTAATACTTCACTTAAGTATAATAAAATAGAACAATTTATTTCTTGTATTTTGTATTTAGTAAGATGTTATTTGTTTCCCAGACTTGGCTCTACTTTTAGAGAAGGTGCTATGTACTATAGAACAAGTAATGTTTAGTCTACAACTGATTATTATGGGTTATTAGAATATTATGAAGGTTTCTGTTTCCTACTTCTCAGTGTAGTTTTACTCTGTGTCTTAGCTACGGTTTCTATTCTTGCACAAACATCATGACCAGGAAGCAAGTTGGGGAGGAAAGGGTTTATTCAGTTTACACTTCCATATATCTTTTTATCACCAGAGGAAGTCAGGACTGGAACTCAAGCAGGTCAGGAAGCAGGAGCTGATGCAGAGGCCATGGAGGGATGTTACTTACTGGCTTGCTTCCCCTGGCTTGCTCAGCCTGCTTTCTTATAGAACCCAGGTCTACCAGCTCAGGGATGGTACCACCCACAATGGTCTGGGCCCTCTCCCCTTGATCACTAGTTGAGAAAATGCCTTCCAGCTGGATCTCATGGAGACATTTCCTTAACTGAGGTTCCTTTCTCTGTGATAACTCCAGCTTGTGTCAAGTTGACATAAAACCATCCAGTGCACTCAACAATCTTTGTTTTAGGTTTCATACTATAACTAATGAGAAGAGTAAATTATCAAAACCACCAATTACTAGTGTACCCAGGTCAAGTAAGGCTTTGTGCACAGTATTTGCTTTATAAATTATGATGCCAAAGTTTTACTACATATATATTCACATCTAGTACAGCGTATTTAGCATTGTTGTTTCCTTTACTAATAATCAGTGGGCTTTGTTTATCTATTCAGATTATTGTTGGCTGGAAGTGTGCCCGTATTAAGTGATAAAGTGGCTTCATGAGCTTGTCTGTAGCTTCTAGTATTTGAGAAATTTTATTCTACATTTTGAAATTTAGTCAATACTGTCCCTGAAAATGAAGCACAGTTTTAAAATGAATGATTCTAGCACTTTTTCTATAATCTAGTCAGTACCTCTTTTATTGAGGAATAGAGATCATCTATATTACAGACCAATACTAAGAAATGCTCACTGATTGTGATGATTCTGCTCTTATTCTGGTTTGTTTGATTTTTGTTTGTTTTCTTTGCTTACTGTCAACATTAGCATATTGCTGTTTGTGATGTTATTCTGACCCTTTGGACATTGTAGATAAGTTATAATCCCATGACTAGATCCACAAAGTTCTGTTTATTTTTCAGTTTTGGAATTTAGCTAAGGGTGTATAGAGCCCATATGCCCTTTCATGCCTATAAGCATGTATTTTATGAAGTTTGGTACCTGAAGATTAGTTGCATATTCACAGTAGTTATATCCTATTTATAAATGGTTTCTTCTGTCATTATTGTTGCCTCTGATTAGTTTTCAATTAATTCTACTTTATCAGATATGCAGATGGCAATATAGAAATATTTGATGGCTTTTACTTGCTTGGTAGGCTGGTTTCCCATGTTTAACTCTTGGTATACATGCCTTTCTAAGTTATAGTATTTTCTTGGATGCACCACCTAGAAGTTCCATGTGTTTTAGTAGAGCCAGTTACTCATAAAGTTTTAATATGTGATTTAAGGCCATTTCCATTCAAGGACATATGGGCTCCTGAAAAATAATAGTGGAAACCTCAGTCCTCCATTAACACATATAAGTAGGTATTCTACAATAAAATTGAGTGACAATACCTCAAAACTAATTATAGCAAACCCCACTGAGTTTAACAATTAAATATAGAATATACCTCTAAATAGATAAGAATACACATTTTTCTTAGTAACACAGAATATTCTCTGAAATTGATCATATTTTATATCAAAAGTCAAATATAAAAACTATACAAAGATCTTAAATAATCCTCTTAATCTTATCAGACCACTATGGTAAAAAATACAAAATATAAAATTAAAACCAAGAAATGAATGAATACTTGTGAAAGCAATAATATACTGTAAAATACACAATAGATCATTAAGGAGAGTATGAAAACTGTTTAAAATTAATTCCTATAATTAAATAAAAATGAAAACAAAACATTCCAGAACCTTTTAGATACAGCCAGAGTAGCTCTAAGATGAAAGTTTATGTTATATAAGTTAGTGTTTAAAAATTCACAGAAAAAAATTAAATCTTTATTTCTCATCAGGCACAAAAAATTGACTTCCTGTGGAATAAAGATATCAAAGTGATCCTGAAAGTCTGAAACTGTTAGAAGCAAAGATGGGGAATGCGCTGCAAAATAAGGAATAAAAAAGGACCTTTTGAATTGGTTCAGAATATAAGTTGACTAGAAGGACCTCATAAAATCAAAAAAAAACCGACAGTATAGGGAAAGGATTGGTTAATCACACTAGCAGGGCATCTACAGGTGGTAGAAGGGCTCTGCAGCTGTATACCTGAAAGAGAAGTGATTTCTAAAGATACACGGGTGACAGCAAGGTTACAAACAACAGCAATAAGAACAAAACAAACTAAAAACATGCTGAACACCAAGAAAGCCAACAACTTAGTACAAAAGCAGGGTACAGCTCTGTACAGGGACTTCTCATAGGAGTTAGTGATGTGAAGGGAAATTCTTTTCTTTGCTGTTATTGCACACTCTGACAAAAATCAACTTTAGGAGTGCATTTAGCTTGCAGATGTCGGTTCTCTATTGAGGGGCCAGGGCAGAAACTGAGGGCAGGGGACTGAAGGCATTGGCCTTGGAGGATAGCTGCTTGCAGGGCTGCTTTCTCTCTCTCTTGCTTATTAGCTCATGCTCAGCTAGCTTTCTTATACTGCCTGCTAGGTATTGGGGTATCCTGAGTGGGCTGGACCCCCTATATCAATTATTCATCAAGACGTTTCCTTTTTAAAATACCCACAACCAAATTTGACCACTATAATTTCTCCAGTGACACTTCTCTTCTTAGACTCTGTCTTAATTGGCAATTAAGATTGACCAGGATAGAGGTTTTTAAGAGTTGTTATCATTACCAGAGAAGTGTAAAGAATGACTACTTTGAGATTTCATCCCACTGCCTTGAGAATCATTGTCACCAGGAAATCGACTGACAGCCAGTACAAGCTAGGATGTGGCAAAACAGGAATCCTGGTCCACTGTTAATGGAAGTAAAAACTATTTAAGTCACCTGTAAACCAGTATGCAGATTTCTTAGAAATCTAGAAAGAACTCTCCTCGATTAATCTTTATTTCCTATGTTTGGTATTCTTTTGTATTCATTGCTACTGCTACTTTATTAAGTATAGTAGGAAAATTGAATCAGAAATAATTATCAACAATGACTAGATTGACTAGATAATGAAAACCATAATAATATACACAGTTGAATTTATTCAACCATAAAAAACATAAAGATTACTTTGCACACACACACACACACACACACACACACACACACAAACACACACTACAACATCATTTTGGTCTTTTGATAAGCAAAGGGTACCAATATTTTAAAAACTGCACTAAGTAGGTATGGTTTTTCTGGACATGAGGGTAGTTCATTTGCTGCTAAGCAAGGATAGAGGCAGCATGTAATTTTATCACAGTGCACAGGAAGACAACCACTTAAACATGAGTTTTGTATTTCTGTAATTTTCTATTCAAAATTCTCAGACAATGTTCTATGGAAGTTCAAAAATGGAAGTCAAAATTGCAGATATGATGGAACTATTATAATTCTAAACCCATTTAAATACCTTTAGGGAATAGAACAAATGAGATACTTCTGATCATTTTAAGAACAGAGCAAAATATTAGCCTAGGATAATAGAAGGCAATCTTCTGTACCACCTTACACAGAACAATTAGAATGTCATGCCAGTCTTGCTGGTTTATCACCATTCATAATGACTGACTAGCAAACTGTCCCCTGAAGACTGGTAATAAAGCTGGAATGAGTCTTATTTCATGCACTTGTTTTGGTGTTTCTGAGTTGGACTGATTTGACACTAACACACATATTGACCCTTTTAATGCCATTTCAATGTGTGTAATCTTTGCAGTCTTATAGCTCTAGAGTACCAGCTATACAGATAATTTCTGGACATCTTGTAATACAGCTACCCGGAAGTCAATGATGAATGGCCTGATCTCAGGCAATCTGATTCCAAGAGTCCCAAAGCTTCATACTGTCATAGGCTCTTCTGCCATTTTCTACCAGGTGGAGGTAGAAGTGGTGGGCAGATGGGCAGGTGGGTAGGTGGGCAGGTGGGCAGGTGGGTAGGTGGGCAGGTGGGCAGGTGGGCAGGTGGGCAGGTGGGTAGGTGGGCAGGTGGGCAGGTGGGCAGGTGGGCAGGTGGGCAGGTGGGCAGGTGGGCAGGTGGGCAGGTGGGCAGGTGGGCAGGTGGGCAGGTGGGCAGGTGGGCAGCTGGGCAGGTGGGCAGGTGGGCAGGTGGGCAGGTGGGCAGGTGGGCAGGTGGGCAGGTGGGCAGATGGGCAGGTGGGTAGGTGGATCAGGAACATTTTCTAAGCCGAAAATGGTTGGAGGGATGAGGCAAAGAATTCAGGAATAGGGGACCTGGAAGGAGGGGTAACCTTTGGAATGTAACTAAATAAAATAATTTAATGAACAAGTTAACCTCAGATTTTTTTTTAATGTTCAAATGAAAACACTAAAGGTTTGAGGTTTTTGTTTTTATTTTTTATTTTTTTGTCAACAGGGACAACAAATTTGGTATTCAATGAGCACTTAGATTAAAATATTACCTACTATTATAGTGTTTACCTTTAGAAGTAACATAGAGATTGAGAGTTCTGCATTAAAACCAATGAACATTGTTATATTATCTTATCAAGAGTATTTGAAGTAATTATAAAAATTAAAAATATATAAAAGCAACAAGTTCAAAAAAAGACTGATATTATATGTAAATGTACAATTTTTTTGAAGTTGGAGGTTAAACTTTTAAAAATGCTGAGTCAGTTAATGATAAAACCCAGAATAGATTACACTAAAATCCGCATATCCCAGGGTGTAGCTCATTTTTCTCATTGTCAACTTTTTTCTCCTTATTGCGGTTAGCTTAGTATAATGTGTGTCTCTCACTGCGGTCCTATTATATAACCACTTCCTGAAATCTTCTTAAAGTCCTGCTCTCATAAGGTTGGAAGCAGGCTGTAGGGATAAACTGGATGGTTAGATTTCTGTCTGAGGACACTAGAGAGCATCATATTTCCTTACTGATAAAGTCAGTGCATATCATGATTCAAGGGGGAAGAGGGAATGCTGTAGCGTCTTACATCTCCTGTTCTGAATGCAGAAAAACAAGATTAGAGTTAGTGCTTTTGAAAGGGACTAGAAATAAGGTAATTGTCTTTGGGTTTTGCCTGATCAAACATAAGGTGTGAGACATGGTGTTGAAAAAAAATAATAAAAAAAAACCCACCCAATTAAAGGTAGACTGCCAGTTGGGGGAGAGAAAAGACACTGGGGTTATACATCAGCAAAGTAGCAAATCCAGACTCACGGGAGTCCGTATACCTGAGGTATGGAGCAGGCAAATCAGCTTGAGGGCTTCTATCACCATAGCAGTTGTTGGCTGCAGGGGATGTTTGAACCCAAGGTTCCTGGAGAGAGTACAATACCAGAGTGACTACATCACAGAGCTCCTGACCCTGAGATCCGGTAAGTAGATGTCCATAAAGGAAGGATCAAGAGGTTTGGTTCTCTCTAGGTTCTTAGCTCTGCTGGGGAGCAGACATTCATTAGAGAGATAAGGCTCAAGTTTGAGAGGCAGTTCTTAAGTACTAGCAAGAGTCTGTCTGGGACACCCCAAAGGAAAGCAGCAGGCCGTTCATCACAGCAGAGAGGGCTCAGGAAAGCTACAGCTGTGGCCATCATAGACAGCTTGGGCCTAGTACATAACTTTATTATAAATGATGGACTCAGCAAGAAAAATAAAACTCACAAGAAGGGATGAAGACTAATCTTCCTATTCCCAAATAAATACCTCTGTTTACTTAAAGCTGATTTGAGGGGTATTTTATTTTATATGGATAAATAATTAAATGCAAATTTTGAAACTTTCTCAAAAGTTTAATAACATAATTTTGTAGATATTAGTAATATGTTCTTTTGCTGTTTTGTTTAATTTGCTTATATAATTTTATGATTTTTTTTTACATCATAAATAGTAGTTTTTTAGAATATTTTTTGTCAAACAATGTAAACCAAATGAACGATTCCACCACTGATTTAGATTCCAACCTCTTCCTCACTCTGGCTTTGGGACTGTGGGACCGTGAAAGGCAGTCTGGTTCCTGGTTGAGCTAAGGCTCGAAACTCTGGTGACCCTGAAGAGACAGTAGGCTTTCGCCTAACTCCCAGGAAACCAGGCCCCTGTCACTAGTCTCCGTCCTCCATAGATTTGTGGTCATAAATCACATAAGGACAATGCCCCAAGTCCCTCTGCAAGTAGAGAACATAGCAACAGGTCATGTAGGCTCAAGACAGTTATAAAGAGGCACCTAAAGGCCTGGAGGCTCAGCCAATAAACTTTCCTTCCCAGACACTCCTCCCTGCAAAAGATATTTAATCTCAGGCCCACACTGAGAAGTGGGGTATGCCTTTACTCATCCACTTACCACTATGACAATAAATGCCTTAAAACCATGGACTGCCTCTTTACACAGGGATCCGCAAAGGGAGAGCCACAGAAAAGGTCATTGCCTACAGAGCTGTCATCTAAATGCCTGTAGAAGGCTGTGCTCCCAGCTGCTGCAACCACCAAACCCTAATCAAGCTTAATCTCACTGCTTTCAAGCCAAGAACTATCCCCGTGGGACCAGACAGAAATCCTCTATATCCCATTGGCCCAAGCTCGATCCCGCCCATGGGCCGCCACTATGTTCTCAGCTCTTCTACAGCATCTGGGAGTCCAAAAGCCTGAGTACCAAATGGCCCTGGCCTCCTTGGAGGCCCAGGGATCCCCAGCCAGCTCTGGCTGTCTTGCACCTCAGACTTTCCTTCCCCATTCCCAGAGTGCTGTCAGTCTTCTCCCCTAGAACCCATCACCCATCCAGCGATGGCATGGGGTAAGTGCAGTCAAACTACCTGCATCCTGTCTCCCCAGCAGCCATGCCCTGTGGGAGGGCAGACACAGGACCCCCACTAAACCTACATGGGACAACAGCACATTTGCAGAAACACACACACACACACACACACACACACGCGCACACACACACACACACACACATGGTTTCATTTGCATATACCTCACTTTTGACAGAATTCAGTAGATCTCCACCTGGATCCAGATTTTTTGCTTCCCACTTGGTTACAAGTAGCTGTGATATTTTTTTTAATCTGAAAAATTATTCTTACTGGGTCTAAGCCGGTAGCTTAGCTTTAGTTACACAATGGAGTACTGCTCAGCTATCAGAAACAATGACTTTATGAAATTACTAAGAAAATGGATGCATCTAGAAAATATCATCCTGAGTGAGATAACCCAGTCACAGAAGAGCAGATATAATATGCAGTCACTGATATTGGGATGCTAACCCCAGAAATCTCTGAGCACCCCAGAAACAACTCATAGGCTATATGAAGCTCAAGAAAAAACAAAGGCCAAAAAAATGAAAGCCTCAGTTCTGCTTAGGAAAAACATAAATGTATAGCACCCTCTCAGAGTGTGATATACCTGGACTTTAAATCATTAATAATCCAAGAGCTAAGATAATAGCCTTGTGGCAATTTTTGGTATTCACAGATCATTATGCTTAATCTATTCTTGCCAAGAAATCTGTTTCCATGTTATGTTCTGTCCTACATATACTTTATACTTATGGTAACTAGTGGGATTTCCTTTTTTTAAATTTTTTTTTATTTTAAAAAACAAAGATAACTAGTGGGATTTCAATGCATACTATCCAATCTCTAAAAGAATTAAGTACTGACAAAAATATTCATAAAGTGAAATGCCAAAATGCCCTTAAAAATCTATATATGTATCCCTCTTTTTTTAAAAAAAATAAAGTTGTAAGAAAAAAAAATGAGGTAGCAGCAAGCGGGATGATTGGATGATAGCGAATGTGCTTGCAGTCTTAACACCCTCTAGACCATCTGCCATCTTTGAGAATACATGTGCTTGTGTAAGGCAGTGGCAGGCAATGTTCCTTTCTATCCTTCCTGAATACAAGAGGGACTTACTTGCCTGCTTTTGCCAAGCACAAATATGTGTGGTACAGTAAAGTACTAAACATGAAATAATTGCCCCACCTAAAAAGAGCTTATGATGTGATGAGAGAAACTAAAGTCAGGCAAATATTAGGAGATATGCATTTATTTTCATTACCATATATCTATGCGTGTATATATTATATAATATATTATAATACACGTTGTATGTATATTATTTACATCATATATGTATTATATAAGATGAGGCTATGGATATATTATTTAGTGTCTGGGACAGGGATGAATTTTTGGAACGTCTGTTTGGATATGTGAAAACATAAAGGAAGGACAAACTTAGACATAGAGGGAAGTACAATTAAAGAAACAGTGCTAATGACTGACAAATAAAACAACCTTGATTAGAATATTTTAGGGAAAAATGAAGTCATCAAGGTGAACATAGCCAGAGATTTTGCAATATATGTTAAAATGTAGACTTTATGTATATACATCCTAAGCTGCAGAGCATTCATGGTTGAAATAATAGAACACTACAATCAAAGTCCTATGCCATGTGAGTGTTTCTCCCCTGCTTTCTTACCCAGCATGATTAAGAGGTATAGTGAAAATGAGGAATGAAATCTGTGCCTTAAGAACATGGAGTGGCTTCTACTTCTTGTTTCTTTGTTTGCTTGATCACCTCATTGGTTAATTTTCTGAAGAAAAATTTAATTTTTTACTACTTACGGGAGATTAAAAAATACATGGGAATTATAATATCAACTTCCTTTCTCATGCATCATACCTTCTGTTAAGAAGTCAAAGAATACAAAGATTACAAAAAAAAATTATTCCATAGGTTCTGGTCCCTAAGAAGATTCAAACCCAG
This sequence comes from Micromys minutus, assembly GCF_963924665.1. NCBI lineage: Eukaryota > Metazoa > Chordata > Mammalia > Rodentia > Muridae > Micromys > Micromys minutus. Next base: position 11,343,623 of record NC_137984.1, read on the forward strand.
CTAGTCAGCAATGGTAAAAACATTATAGGTACAGAGCACATTTGTGCCCATAAAACAGACTCTTCAGTGACTGTGTGTGACAGACAACATGAGGGCTCCATGGACACGTACTATACTCCTGCCCATATGACAGACATCAAGAGAAAACCCACACGTTTACTCAGTTTTCCTCCCTTTCATTTCTACTTCTCTAATTCAATAACTGATCCCAATGATTTGATCTGTCTTAATTCTTCCACACTCTATTTTTTGTTTTATTTTCTTCTGTGGACAGACATTCTTTCAAGAGCACAGCATGGTCTAACATTCTTTGCTGAGTCATCTGAGTGCTGTGAGTATTTGAGGCAGCCGTATTGCTTTTTTTTTTCTTTTTTTTTCTTTTTTTCTTTTTACTTTCTTCCTCTTTGGATTATACCACTAGCTGGAACTTTACTTTTTCCTGACTTCATCCTTACTGTATTTCACTGTTTATTTTTCTTTTTTTATAAATTGAACAACTTTATTTTAAAAAACAAAAAAAGTACAGATTTTAAGCATTTTTGCATAAAAGTATATGAATACATTTTTGTCAGTACTTGATTTTAAAAGTTTGATAGTATGCATTAAAATCTTACTAGTTACAATGAGCATAAAGTACATGTAAAACAAGATGTAACCTGGAAATAGTCAAAGTTTTCTTGGTGTGTAAAGATAAAGCATAATGATTTTTCATTTTCTTTTTTTTTTTCTTTTTTTTTTTTTTTGGCCTTTGCTTTTTCTTTAATTTCATATAGTCTGTGAGTTGTTTCTGGGGTGTTCAGAGCTTTCTGGGGTTAGTATTCAATTATCAGTGACTGCATATTATGTCTGTTCTTTTGTGTCTGGGCTATCTCACTCAGGATGATATTCTCTAGATGCATCCATTTTCTTAAGAATTTCATAAAGTCATTGTTTCTGATAGCTGAGTAGTACTCCATTGTGTAAATATACCACAATTTTTGTATCCATTCATGTACTGAAGGACATCTGGATACAAAAATTGTAGTATACAAAAATTAGTTTTCTTTCATATGTCTTCCAACTCTGGTAGTAATTGCTAGTCTTGTATTCATTACTTTTTTAAAAATTCCTATATATGGTAATTAATGTCTTAGTATATTCTGTCATTCTCTTTTCTATCCCAAGGTTAATGAAGATAATGGGTAATAGTTTTTTAAAAATAACATTAGAGAATTTCACAGATGAGTACATTAACTACATCGTTCTTCCTAGAATGTTCTTCCATCTGATTTCTTTCTAGCTCAACAGGTGTCTTGTCCTTGGAGAATACTGACTTTTTCATTTCTCAGCAGGTGCTCTCTCTCCCAACCTCCCTCTCTCACTTCAGCATCTTGGCATTCCCCTACACTAGGAAAACCAGCTTTCACTGAACCAAAGTCCTCTCCTTTCATTGATGCCAGACAATGCTATCCTCTGCTACATATGCACCTGGAGCCATGTGTCATGTGAAATCATTTCTCCATGTGAAATCATTGGTTGGTGTTTTAGTCCCTTAGAGCTGTGGTGGTTTGGTTAGTTAATAATTTTGCACTTCCCAGGGGTTACAGACCTTTTAAGCTCCTTTAGTCCTTTCTCTAGCTTCTTTATTGGGGTCCCCATGTTCAGTCTGATGGTTAGTTGCAAGTATCCTCCTCTATATCAGTATGGCTCTGGCACAGCCTCTGAGGAGGCATCTGTAACAGATTCCTACCGATAAGCAGTATGACTCCACAGCAATTTCTAAATCTGTTTCCAGCCCTCACACCCAGGTAATGGAATGTCCCTAGAGATAGATTAAAATATAGAGGTGACCTATCTGGAATCCCCCAATGTTCTTTAAATCATGCAAGTAAGCTCACTAGGTTATTGCTAGATTCTGGTAACAGGAGACCCTAGCTAAACTTAACTGTTGGTTTAAGATTGAGAATTTAGAATATAATAAGAAATTATAAGCCTTAAAACAAAACCTGTAATTTTCATTTATTTCTTTTATTTCATATAAGGTCTGTTGTCAGCTATGGTTGCTTACTACTGGAGGGAGAATAAGCCTTGGTCCCTCAGCATGTGGCCTGAGTGTTTTACTACAGGAACACATATCACTAATCCATTAAAGAAGCAACAGCTCAAACTTAATGCAATGCAGTTTACCAGAGAAATCATAGATAACTAAATATCTTGCCAAATAACCTAATCTCCAAAACAGACAACATAAACCTACAAAACTCAAAGGAATGTAACCCATTCAAAAAGGAAATTAAGTCTGTAATAGATAGCATCAATGACAATAAGTTAGGGGACATCACAAAGAATTCAAATGAATGTCTGTGAGTTTGTCTAGTAAAATCAAAGACCACACACAATTGCCTGATTACACCCATTCTCACATATAGTAAACTCACAAGTGAATTCTAAGAGAATATAAATAACCAGCTAACTGAAAGAACAAAGCTAATCCAGAATATAAAGATGAATTTAATGCAGAGATAAAGTACCAAAAAATAAAGTTTATATTTTTGGAAACTAAGATAAAATATCAGAAAATAGTAAGTGTAAAAGAAAAACCTGACTAATAGAATAGATAAGGTGAAAAACAGAATAACAGACCTTAAATAAAGGTAAATAAATTTGAACATTCTGCCAATAATAATGCCATAATAAAAAAATACAAACAAGAAAATCCCACCAGATACTACTCAACTATCAAATTTATGAATCATGAGCATAGAAGAATTTGGAATGCATGCTGAATTCATAGAAAATATATTCAACAAAGTCATAGAAAAAATTTTCAAAATCTAGGGAAGAAGACTATTCTGCTACAGAAGTCAAACCTACACTTGGAGAAAGTAACTCTATCATATCATATTAAAATTCAAAAGTAAGAATCTAGCAAAAAGGAAGAATTTTGATGACTAGATAAGTGAAACTCTGTAATATATTTTGGAAAACTTATGAAGAAACAAGTTTCCATATATAACCACTACAATGCATTTCACATTCCAAAATTCAAATTCTGATGTCTATATCTTGCAAACCTATCTTTCATAGTTGAGAGAGAGAGAAGAAAAAACTTTCTATTTATAAACATAAAATAAGAAAATTGCTGACCACTACCTGATACTATGAAGCATATCTGAAGAATCCTACTCATTGAAATGAAAATTAAATATGTCTTGGGACTCACAGGAAAAAACCCAGTGCATGGACTAGAATGGAAAAGTAACCCAGCCAAGAAAGCTTAGGAAAGTACTGAACACCACGAAGAAACATAATAATAGCATAAAGGAGTACTATCAAACTCATATATGAAATCAGTATTATCTTGACAATATCTTGAATAAAACCACAAAAATTAAAAAAGTTATAGAATAATATCTCTGATAAATAGAGAAATAAAAATTTCAATATTACATCATAAGTCAACAATATATTACTGTATCATTGACCATGGCCCCCAGGGTCTCTTTGAGGAAAACAAGGATGGTTTAGTATGGTTAAATCAATAAATTTATCATATCACAAGGACAAACAATATAATTGTCATTGAGATTCAGGAAAGAACTTTGTCAAAATTTCAAGGTTCCATTAGGATAAAACACGTTACTAAATTACTAATTTGAATTATTTACAGAATACCCAAAAACCTTGAAAATATATATAATTGTGGTAGTCATTTAAATTGCTAAATATACCTAGACTATATCTTAATAGATTTAGTGGTTGAAAATGGATACATACATATAAGATTAGGATACATATGCCAGTACATAATAAATGATACATGTAATAATCCTATAGGCTACATTATGCTAAAAGACACAATTCTAAAAGCATTTAATCTAACATCAAAAATAATGATGATCATTCCTGTCTTAATTATAGAATTACTGCTGTGAACAGACACCATGACCAAGGCAAGTCTTATAAAGGGAAATACTTAACTGAGGCTGGGTACCGATTCAGAGGTTCAGTCCAGTATCATCAAGGCAGGAACATGAAAGCATCCAAACAGGCATGATGCAGAAGGAGCTGATAATTCTACATCTTCATCTGAAGGCTCCTAGTGGAAGACTTACCTCAGTGGAGAAGTGTTCCTCTTTCTCCACATCCTTGCCAGCATCTGCTGTCATCTGAGTTTTTGATCTTTGCTATTTTGACTGGTGTGATGTGGAATCTTAGTGATGTTTTGTTTTGCATTTCCCTGATGACTAGGGATGGAGAGCCTTTCCTTAGGTGCTTTTCAGCCATTAGATATTCCTCAATTGAGAATTTACTTCTTTTAGCTCTGTACCCCATTTTTAATAGGATTTGTTTGATCCTCTGGGAGTCTAACTTCTTGAGTTCTTTGTATATATTGGATATATTAGACATCTATCAGATGTGGTATTGGTGAAAGTCTTTTCCCAATCTATTGGCTGCCATTTTGTTTTCTTGACAGTATCCTTCAGACCAACCTCCCGTATGAACACTGATGCAAAAATATTCAATAAAATTTTTACAAACTGAATCCAAGAACACATCAAAACAATCATTCACCATGATCAAGTATGCTTCATTCCTGGGATGTAGGGGTGGTTTAATTCCAAGTTAGTTAATACTGTTGTCTTTCTATGAGGTTGCCATCCTCTTCAACTCATTCAATATTTCACCTGACTTTTACACAGAGATCCTCAACCCTCGGTCCAATGGTTGGCTGTAAGCGTCTGCATCTGTCTCAGTCAAGGTACAGCCTCTTAGTGGACAGCCATGCGAGGTTCCTGTCTGAGATCTTAACAGGGCATTACTAAAGTGTCAGGATTTGGTGCCTGCCCCGGGATATATTTCATACTGGGCTGGTCACTGTTTGACCATTCCTTTAGTCTCTGCTCTATTTTTGCTGCTAGATTTGTTTTAGACTGGAACAACTCTTGGTCAAAAATTTTGAAGGTGGGTGGGTGTCCCCATCCATCCACTAGGGGTCTAACTACTGGGGGTGGTCTCTTCAAGTCCCATCTCCCCACTGTTGGGCATTTTGACTAAAGTCACCACCATTGAGTCCTGGGAGCCTCTCAAATACCAGATCTCTGGGGCATTCTAGAGGTTCTCTCCCCTCTACCCTCTCACCTCTTCACCCTATACCTGGCAGCCTCATATTTTCATTCAATCTTCTGGCCATCTGGGCTTCTCTCCTGTCTATCCCTGTATTTGATCTTGCTTTCCTTTCTGCTTCTCTTCCCCTCTCCCACCCAGATCCCTACCTCCCTCTGCCTCCCATGGTTTTTTTCTTTCCTCCATATAAGTGAGATTGAAACATCCTCACTTGGGCCTCTCCTCTTGTTAAACTTCCTATGGCCTGTGGATTATATCGTTATATCATGGATATTTTGTAATTTATAGCTAATATCCTCTTATCAGTGAGTACATACCATGAATGTCATTTTGAGTCTGGGTTACCTCACTCAAGATGATATTTTCTAGTTCTATCCATTTGCCTGCAAAACTCATCATGTCCTCATTCTTTTTTTTAAATCTTTTTTCATTTTTATTGGTTATTTATTTACATTTAAAATGCTATCCACTTCCCAGTTTCCCCTCCATTAGTCCCTCATCCTTTCCTTTCCCCCTGCCTCTATAAGGGTACTCTCTTTATATAGCTCACCCACTCTTTCCTCAGCTGCCTAACATTTTCCCAACCTGAGTCACTAAGGCACCATAGGGTCAAGGGGATCCTCTCCCAGTGATGCCTGATAAGGAAGTTCTCTTCTACATATCCAGCTGCAGTAGTGGGTGCCTGCTGTATTTCTTTGGCTGGTGGTTTAGTCCCTAGAAAATTTGAGGGGTCTGGTTGGTTGATAATGTTGTTCATCCTTTGAGGTTGCAAGCTCCTTTGGCTCCTACAGTCCTTGCCCTAATTTCTTAATTAGGCTCCCTGCTCCATGACTCAGTCCAATATTTGTCTGTGTATGTCCACATCTGTATTGGTCCAGCTCTTGCAGAGCCTCTCATGGTACAGCTATACTGGGCTCCTGTCAGCAAGCACATTTTTGCATCAGCAATAGTGTTTGGGTTTAGTGTCTGCAGGTGGGGTGTTTGTGGGGCAGTCTCTGGATGGCTATCTATAAAATGCCCCCACAGACATGTTCATCATCCAGTTTTATGAGAAAAATACTTTAATTGTGATTTCTTTGCCCAGTTATGCCTGAGTTTTTGCGAAATTGCCAAAAATAACCAGTGTATCAAGATATAGAGATACCATACGTGTTATCAACAGTGAATGATAGTCTGTTTAGTTTAGTTTTCTGACAACTAGGCATAGGATAGCAACATGTGGGAAAAGGAACTCTCAACTGAGCGAAATTTTCCATCAGACTGGCCTGTTAGACTTTTTCTTGATTAATGATTGGTATGAGAGTGTCCAGCCCACTGTGAGGAGTACTATTCCTTGAGTTGTCTGGAAAACCAAAAACCAAAAACAAACAAACAAACAAAACACAAAAAAGCCAAAAATCTCCAAACAACAAAAAACTACAAAATTATAAAACAAAATAAAACAAAAACCATGTAGTTCTACATTATCTTGGGAAAGAAGGGGACTATATATTCTTTGTTTTCTATTGTAGTTGTTGACTTTAGGATTGAGTTCTGCATGCCTTTGTCCTTCTATATCTTCCCTAATTATGACCTGAAAAGTAAAAGATGAAATGGAGCCTTTTTTCCTCACACTGACTTTGTTCACTGTGTTTCTTGTGGAAATAGAAAGCAAATTGATAGTAAAAGGATATTGTACATTTACAATGATTTTTATTCAGTCATAAAGTATAATTACTTCTTTTCTGCACTATGAAGGAATTAGTGATAACCCTATCATGAGAATTATAGCAAACTTTGTAATAAAATGCAATTTATCATGTTTCTGAATCCTGGACAGACGTGCATGTTGTGTGGTGTTTGTGTGTGTGTGTGTGTGTGTGTGTGTGTGTGTGAAAGAGAGAGAGAGAGAGAGAGAGAGAGAAAGAGAGAGAGAGAGAGAGAGAGAGAGAGAGAGATCAAATCAAATACTTTTTAGAATTTAATGAAAATGAAGGCACAACATCCTCAAACATATGGGATATGATGAAAGCAGTGCTAAGAAGAAAACACATAGCTTTGAGCTCCTTCAAAAAAAAAATCTGGAGGGAACATATGCTAACAGCTTGTTTGCACACCTGAAAGCTCTAGAACAAAAAGAAGCAGATACACCCAAGAGGAGTAGACAGAAGAAAATAATCAAACACAGAGCTGAAATGAACCAAATAGAAATAAAATGAACTCTACAAAGAAGCAACAAAACCTGGAGCGGGTTCTTTGAAAAAAATCAACAAGATTGATAAAACCTTAGCCAGGCTAACAAGAAAGCTCAGAGAGAGTATCCAAATTAACAAAATCAGAAATTAAAGGGGAGACATAGCAACAGAAACTGGAGAAATGCCAGAACCCATCAGATCTTACTACAAAAGCCTATACTCAACAAAACTGAAAAGTCTTGAAGAAATGCACAATTTTCTAGACATATACTAGGTACCAAAGTTAAATCACAATGAGATAAACTATCTAAATAACCCCACAACCCCTAAAAACTTAGAAACAGTCCTCCAAAGCCTCCCAACCAAAAAAAAAAAAAAAGCCCAGGACCATATGGGTTTAGTGATGAATTCTATCAGACCTTCATAGAAGACCTAATACTAATACTCTCCAAACTATTGCACAAAATAGAAATAGAGGATACACTGCCCAACTGATTCATCAAAGCCATGATTATGCTTATGTCTAAACCACACAAAGATCCTCCAAAGAAAGAGAACTTCAGACCAATTTTCCTCATGAATATTGATGCAAAAATACTCGATGGAAGTCTTGCAAACCGAATCAAAAAATGTATCAAAACAATAATTCACCATGATCAAATAGGCTTCATACCAGGGATGCAAAGATGGTTCAACATGTGCAAATCTGAAATGTAACTACAGAGAATATCCAATAAAAAGAAAAATAATGTCATTGATGCTGACAATCACACTGTTAGTGCCAATGAAGTAGGGGAAATGAACAAAGAACAAGACACTCCTGTTTTTGTAGTTAAATGATTATATATTATACATTTTCCCACTTGTATTAAGGGACTCTGTGCTGTGATGCACATGATCAGTCTTCCTGTTTATCCCCAAAATTAATATAGCTCCTTAATTCTGCTTAATTTACTTTGTCTTTTGGGGGTAGTACTATTATCATAACTAGTTGGATGTGCTTACTCACGCAAAGAAACTGTAATTATTCTTTTTCTTTAGTACTAAATCTCTAACTGAACAGGGACTGGAGAGAAGGCTTGGATGTTAAGAGCGACTGTTACTCTTGCAGAGGACCCTAGACTACTTCCCAGAACCCACAAAATGTCTCAAAACGATTTGGAGCTCTCTTCCTAGAGCATTCGGTGTGCTCTTCTAGCCCCTACCAACAACAACAGGTGTGTAACACAGATCTGTAAGCAAAGCACTCATGCACAGGAAATAGAAATTGAAAAGAAATCAAGATTAATGTCCATCAGATTTCATATTTTAGTCTTTCTACTGTTATCATACACTAAGTTCAAAGGTCCAGAGTATATTATAGTGTGCTGCCTTTGCTCTTATCCCAGAAGTTAGGTTTAATACTTATACAACTCAGCATTGATTAAAATTTCTTATATGTCATGAGCAAAGATAGTACCACAGAATGTAAAAACAAACACTAACAAAACATGGAAAATCATGAGATGGTTTCTCATTGTCAATAAAATTGTTACCTAAAAGCATATTGTACAGAATTAGTTTAAAAAAAGATATTTCTTAAATCCTCAACATTCAATCATGATGAACTCATCTTCTGCTATAGGACTGGGTGAAGTTGAATTTCCTTATATTTTGTAGCTTAAATAGCATCAGATGCTGACTAAACCCCTTAGAAAAGTGAAACAGAGAGACAGAACACCTTTTGCCCCTTTGTTCATGTCTAATATCTCTTTATTTTCATTTCAATTTTCATTCGTCTGCACAGTTCAACATCTGCTCGTGGTAAGTGAGTTTCTACCCTTGGACTTTATGTGGTGAGAATGTTTTCCCTGTCTCTGCTATATGTTACAGGACTGACTGGAAACTGTAAAATTTTTCCAAATTCCTTAAGTCAGTTTCTTCGCTTTCTTTATTGTGCACATATACACTTCTTATCATGATCCAGCAAGTCTATAATGATGGAGCCAAAGTATTTATTCCTAAGCCACAACATTGTGTGCAGTTCAATTATAATTCCATTTTGATAATGAAGACACGTTCCAGAATACTCGGGTTTCTTGTCTATATGCAAGTGTGACAAATACAGTATGGGAAGAGAGCAAGATTGAGAAAGATTTACTTTTTATTATTCAGAATTTTAATTTCCAAAACCAAACATAGAAATTTCAAGTCACAATTTCAAATTGAGAATAGACATACTTGAAAGACAGGCTGAAAATCTGATTTATGTTAACTATAATGTCACTACCATGGTTGCAGTTGAGAATCTTGTGACAAAAACTATTATCAGCAAAATATCGGTATTAATGTATTGTCTTCACAAACAGCAATTCTATTAACAAATGTAACATGAGAGAAAATTTGAGTCATTAAATAAAATCATCTGTGTGAAATACTTTCAGAAAGTGCGCTATAGCTATATTTTCTTTAATTTAGTAAGCATTGATTTATTACAAAGGCTAAAGTCAAATTGCTACTGCATATTGAAGCAATCTTCAAGAGAGGAAAACCTTTGTCTTATAAAACAAGGGTGCAGGTGCCATGCTTTTAGGCTTGTGGCAAAGATGACATTTTTTCCTGTAGACTATAAAGCCAGAATGTGGCTTTACCCCTAGGCACAGATAATTGGCCTGTCTTTGGTATTTCTCAGATTTTATATTTACATTAGTCGCTACCAGAAAGCCATGTTTGTTTATTTCTTCTAAGTGAGTCTATAATAATGTTTAGAGACTATAATGAATAGAACATAACTAGCAACATGCACATTAATTTCCCATTTTGGTCATGTTCTTAAATGAAACTCTAGCATCAGCCAAAGAACACAAACGTCAAGAGAGCAGAGAAAAAGAAGCAACTGAAAGAGCAATAAATGGCTTATATGTTAAGGATAAAGCTGTTCTTGCAAGTGAAAATCTAGAAAAGACCTAGTAGACATTGCCCTTGGGTGTCAGCTCTACCCAACAAAATGGCCTCTCCACCTGGGAAGGCTGAGGAGGCAGCTTGAAAGTCATTTTGCATTTGCCAGTGAATGGACTCAAGACTGTGATGAAACATGAGAAATCCCTTTAGAAATCACATTGCTATCAATAAGAAGAAGAAAACAAAATCTCATTGTCTTTCACAATGTCTTCCAAGTAATTGAGAGAATTTTAAATTTCCTGAGTTTACCTTTTGTCATCTATCTCTGAATTTTAAACATATATTAAGTGTTGCTAGCATAAATGCTACTTATAGATTTAAAGCTTAATAAAATTATTACTTGTCATGTCATGCCTGGGTATGTCTTGTAGATAAATATGTCAACATTATAAGCATAAACCTTCCCATGTTTAATTTGTATTTGAGAGGCACTTGTTTTTCTTATTGAGAAAAATGATACCTCTGATAAAAGAATTTAGCAACACGTATTCAATTTATTTTACCTGTAAAGAGGAGTTTTTATAGAGCCTGCATTTGATACTGTGAATACAGACAGATAAAGAGACTACAGCTGTTCCCTGCCAAGAGTTTGGTTTTTGGAGGACCTCTCCAAGGTAGACCACTGTGGATTACAGATCTAACTGTGGGGTTTCCTTCTACCTGTACATAGTTTTTAATAGTTTGAAATTGGTCGTTAAGACTTTATAAAAATCAGCATGACATTCAATTAGCTGAAACATGTCCCACAGTTGTAATCCCACGTATTAAAGAGTTTTCTAGTCCCCAAGTTTAAACATGCATTCACAGAATGTATACTAAATTCTAGCTTGGGATTTTTAGACACATAATTTTTTTTTACAAGTGTATTCTTTCTTAACATGAAGTTTTACAGATGTGTGGCAAATCCAGAAGTAAATGAGCTAGTAACTGTGAGCTCTCGGACGCTTTAGATTCCATAGCAAAATACAGTTATAAATAATCCTTAATTTTGTAAGGACTTTTGTAACTCTTTCTTATATTTCTGAGATTTAATAAGGAAACATCACTGAATCCACATTACATTTTATATTACTTAAAGAAGCACCATTTGTAAGTGAAGGAGAATAATAAAAATCCATGAAAAAAAAAAAAAAAAAAGGATACTTGGGGTGATACATAGCCACACAAAGTCACTGCATTCCATGTTATTTGCTGAGTCATTATATACCTTAGAAAATAGGTTAATGTAAATAATTGTTGTGTTAAAATCATAGGCAAATATATCCATGGGTTTCAAGCTGATTAAAGTAATTTTATGTTATCTATGAATAATGTTTAACATTTGAACCAAAAACAGTTCAGCAGGAATAATTAAAGGCTTAAGTTAAATACATAGACAGTCATTTAAATTTAGATCTGCAATAACATTTACTATTATTCTCCAAGGCTTTGACTGCTCGACAGAAACAAAGTACTCTGGGATTAATTTCAAGAAATGGTGCCAACTGTGCAGCAATTTGCTGTAATTAAGACATGAAAGAACACTAAATATTCAGATTAAAGGAAGCATGATGGAGCAAGATAGAGAGTCAAGGTATGGCAGGGAGCCAATAAAAAGTCAGGAGTACCAACCACATCGATGGCTATGTGAACAGAACCAGCATTGCGTAGTCCATTTCCACTAAGAAAACACATTTGTTTATCATCTCTGCTTCTCATCACATTCCCCATATTTCTTCATGCAGACCCATAGCATAGATACCACGTGCTGGAAAAAATAATAAAGCTGAAAAGGAAAATGGCAAACAAAGTGTTCTCATAAAGCTAATGAGTTTAAGTGGTGTGGAGAACTCATTAGGAGGGCGTCATAATTATCTTTACGGTGGAGGAATTTCCTCGTGTGTCACATTAATGTAGTTTCTTTGGAGCTAAATGAAAGCACTACATGGGTGTTAACTCAAAGAGATTAAATACACCTTTTGTATTCATTAAATTCTTTTTATATTTTAAAGAGAAAGGATTCATTTTGATCCAACTAGTCTCTAAAAAAATCTCTAAGAATTATGGGAAATATTTTATTTGCCTTTGAACTTTTATGTATTGATTGATACTGTATCGGAGCTAATGGTGACTCTTCCCTCCAACAGACTTTTTTTTTTTTTTTTTAAGAGATACCCTTAGGTTTTGATCTTAGATATAATGTGGATACTTGACCCAGTTGCTAATGAGGGGCTGAATAATCCCCAGTATCCTATAGCTGAAAATAGCAGGATGCTGTATAAAAAGTACATCATCATAAAAGACACTATTGGAACTCTTTGTCTTCACAGGCAGTATGCAAAAGATACGACTTGCTAAGAAAGTCAGAAGCTGGGCTCCCACAGGCAGTCAAGCCATCAAAGCCAAAGGATGAGCAGAATAACCTTGTCATTGTGACCAGGAAACTGAAAGCAAGCACCTAATGTATCCAGGGAGGGAAACATCCGGAAAGAGTGCCTGTTAGATGAGAACTGCTAGATCGTCATGGATCCAGACTAGGCCACAGTGCACCTTAAATTGTTGGCAAAGCCCATGTGTGAATGTGTTCTAGTCTGACGAAAGGGAATTTCACATTGAGAATATTTGATTAGAAGCTCAGAATAGACAATCTGGGTCTTTTCAGGCGGTAACTCAGATGCTGCAAAGAGTCAGCATCTTTAAGGAAAACCATAAAAACGAAACTGAGCTATTTCCAAGCACTGAATTCTTCACAGAAAAATGCAGCTAATGTCTTATGAACAAAGAATTCATTTCAATTCTTATACTGATGTTTCAAATCCTCCCTTAGAAGAAAGTAGCTTTTGATATAGTGCTATTTACAAATTAAAAGTAATAACTAGTGTAGAATTTGACCATTCAAGTAAAAGTAATAAAATACTTGAAGAGACCTATGGGTGCCTTATTAATATAGGTCTGCACAATTTATGCTATTGAAAATCATTTTTATGTTAGATACTGCTTGTGGTTTATTTTGTATCTTTGTATTTTTAAAGGATTCATTACCTAAATAGAAACAAACATTATCATTACAGTTGAGCTATTTTCTGACTCAAGTTTGTGGTCTAACACTTTCATGAACAAAAATATTAATAGAATTATTGAGAATACAATAGGTGGCCCTTTTCAATCCCTGAATTCTTCCTTTCTCTCTTCACAGTGTTGCCAGATACATGTTTCTTGATAAAACCCCCTAGAGGTCTCCTGCAAATTCTTTTTCAATACAACCAGATCATTGCAGATAATTGTATTACACAGTGTATCGATCCAAAATCGTTGTGCACCGGAAACATCTGAAAAAAACATGATTATAGCTTTCTGTTTATTGTTTGTACATCATATAAGCAGGCTTTTGTGTGAATCACCTGTAAGAAAGGCAAGGTGGAAACATCAGAGAAATTACCTCTTTACAAGAATCTATTGATCACTTTAAATCAAAGAAGTATGTTTGACATAAGATTCCCTGCCAGTTTGAACATTAGGTACACTATGTTATAGCCCGGGGCAGTTGTAAGTCTGACAAAGGGACTGTAAATAAAGCGTGCAGCTGTGAGCGCCTCTGGCTTGGGATCAACTCAGGCTTAAATCCAAGGCATAGGTAAACTTAAAATAATTTACCCCTTTTTAACCAGCACATAAAGACTTAGAGTAGACTCTGAGGAGAACTCAGAAGTATAAATCTCTTAGTTACTTCAAAATTGCAAACTTCATAGGAAAGTCACATCAGACATGGTTGATAAGACAAATTTAAAAAACGTCTCAGGTTGTTTTTTGTAATCTTAAAATGATCTATAGGTATAAGGAACATCTTCAAAATCCAGATCCCCTCAAATAGTTTTCACCAATAGTCACTAATCATACCTGAGGAAGGCGTGATGTATTAAAATATTTTACCGTAAAGATCTTTCTGCTTCATGTCTGAAAATTCTTCTTAACACCTCACTTAAAAAGTGATGTGTAATTCTCCTTTTAAAAAGTTGAATTCTTAAAATGTAAAAAAGTATAAAGTCAGTGGCATTATTTAAATTGCTTATACAGCCATGTGCCAGCAATACCAGAATAACACCATAACAAAAATACTGATATATATTTTATCTGCCTTTTCTTATTGGTCAAGAGCAGAGCAGGAATTAGTGACCAGAGATGTCTAAGCACGAAGGATCCCTTTCTGTAGTTTTAATTTTGAGAAAACACTGTTACAAGATTTTTGTTGGATTTTTTTCCTCCTACATGTTAACATGTGTTAAAATTATTAAACATTTAAATGATTTGTCCAAGGGAGAGTCTGATGGATTTGGAATTTAATAAATATGCGCTCAGAGTGGTGCATTCTTCTTGTTAAATATTTAGCTGCTTGCATTAGTTGTACGCTTAGCTGAGGCACCAGTTTAAACTGTTAATATATAGCAGGTTTAAGCTATGAAAATGTTAGAAACTGTAATTTTGTCTAGGGCAATGCTGACCATTTTGCACACTTGCAAGAAAATAATAAAAGCATGCATGTACACATCGAGTGAAATATAATCTCTGCAGCCCAGTCCATAAATGAGAAACTGACAGCCACATATTTTTAGAACTAAATTCTCAGAGTCATCATTTAACTTCAAAGATGAGTGATAAATGCAGAATATTTATATGTAGTAGGTTTTGATGAGGTTGCTTGTAAAAGATACATCTGATGTGAGATTATAATATCTTTGTTCACAAATTTATTGTTCCTTAAGATAAACACTATTCTTTGAACATGAACATGATACAAGAAATACCAAAAGGGAAGAAACTCCTTTAATAAAAATTATGGCAACATTTGCGGCTTTTCATGGTTATTTGTAGATCTTAAAATTAGTTCTTATTGTCTTCATTTCAGATTGCAATATTGAAATTATTGATTTTCATAACTATTATCCTGTTCACTGCAAAGCATTAGATTTAAATTCATTCAAGATAGCTCAAAAATGTATCACATAACATAATGTATGAATGCATACTTAAACATATAATAGTAAGAAGCCTATAATATCTGATATCATTTACATTTGATGATATAACATTGAGTAAATAAAAATATAATCAGATAAACAATATAATAAAGGGAAATTTTTGAATAAAATTCATATATATATGCATGTATATATATATATATATATATATATATATATATGGCAACATGGTCAACAAAGAACAAAGGAAAAATGTCTTTGTCTTAAATCACTTATTTTTTGAGAGCTTGAAGCATGCTGCCTGTTTGCTTGGTTCAATGACAGAGCGCCATCTATTGGATGACCTTGAAAAATACTCATATTTCATAAACACTGAAAATAAGCCTGTCTAAAAAAAGATTATTTTTGATATCATATATGTGTGTGTGTCTTTATGCCTTTGTGTAGTTATTTATATATATGTATATATATATATATATATATATATATATATATATATATATGTACACATATATGACTTTGTGTAGATATACACACATATACATATATACATATATACTTCAATCTATGCTAATGGAAGAAAAAATATTTCTATATCAATAATGTTTCTCTATAATGCAATGTAACAGAAGTATCAATCTCAGCAACTCTTGTCTGATTAATCATGTAACTTTATAAATTTAAATACCTTATAAATCTGAGGTTAAGACATTTTCATTTATAGTTCTCAATACATACCTTTGTTTCCTTGCACTTTATGTAACAGGGTCTGAAAACTGACTGTAAGAGCTTGTATTTTGACAAAAAGGATCTATTTAGAAATCCCTCAAAGTTATACTGCATTAAATATAAACATTAAAAAGGTAAATCAAAACATATTTACTGTGGTGTGAGTGAGTATGTGTGTGTGTGTGTGTGTGTAATAGTGTTCTTGTTTTATCTTTCAGCTCAAGAACTTGCCAGTCAAGATGAAAAACTTCTAATGGAATCCAGCTTGAAAACTGCTCAAGAGCGGCCGAGCGAACAGCAACAGTTCTTCCAGCACAGAGCAGTAGAAAACTCCAGGCTGAGCTGCAGAGAGTCACAGAGGAGATTATGGCTTCTGAGGAAGAATCAAATGACTGCAAGTGAGTTGTTTTTCAGTATTTCACAAAGTGTGACTTCACATACTGAAATCAAGGCAAGCCTTTAACTTTCATTGTTAAATACTTAACTCACCGTGTCTTGCGAAAGGCTTTGAGTGTAGTTGCTGGTTCTTTTTACAATACAGTGTTGGTGACAGAGGAGATAAAACATGAGGTTTGCCTGATTTCTTGACTGTGGTGGCACATGATGAAATAGGAGCCACCCCCAGCCCCCGTTCCAGTTTCTGAGCAATGGTGTGACCGTCAACGTTCTTGTTAAAACTAGCAGATATGGTAAAGGTGAGAGGAACGGAGAGGATAGGCCCTGTCTCAGCACCTACCTGCCAGGGGCCTTCTCATCTTACAGCTCTGGAGTCCAAAGGTTACATATGGCTCTGGTTGCCTTACTTTTTTTGTTAAAGTCGCGGCTCTAAGTAAAAGGCAATTGTATTCTGTTTAAATTGGGTGGGGGGCTTTCGAGGAGAAGTTGGGCACACACCATTGAACATGGGAAGGACAATGCCGAAAAGTAGCAGAACATCCGTACAGACTTTAGAACAGTTGGGAAAATCGTCTCTTAGGGAAACATTTTGTGTATTAAGTTTTGTTTTGATCACTCAAATATTTATTTAATAACTATGTCTAATGAATAAGGCATGTTCTGATTTTATCATTCTTTTTTTCATTTAAATGTCACAGAATATTTTGAAAGATTTCTTCCTTTTGTGGTCTATGTCTTCTGCTGTTTTAGTGATTATTGTTCATTTATTATTTGGAATTGACAATGGATGTGTTATAATCCACATCCATTCTCCCACTTACCTCCAGTCCACCCTCCTTCCCGCCAAGTCTCTCCTTCTCTGTCTTTATCAAATGGCACACTTTACTAACTGAGGTTTTGTTTTATTGAATAATCACAGTTAGATAAAACATACATTTAAACTAATGTTTCTTTCTCTCATTCATCTTTTAACACAGTCCCGAGGACACACTGGAATGAGCATTTGGTATTAACTGATCCTTTTAAGCCAAGTCCTAGCTCACAGAAGGTCCTGCATATCCTTAGATAGCAATTCAGCCTATTTGTAAATCTGACTAATATCTGCTAAATTGGAACTTCAGCATAATGAATTTGGTTATGTTTTTCAAGCCAAAGGCTTTGTAATTTCAAAAAGTAAAATAAGAAGAAATAATTCCACAATTTAGATCAATATTTTGTATATTACTAAGTAAAATAAAACACTGATAAACCTTGTTTTTGTTAATGTCTCAGATAGCAGTATTTACACGGAAAAAAACTCTACATTTAATAAATTGTAAAGAGAAGATGATGAGCCAAAGCCTAGAAGTGTACTGGGCAACATTTCTTTGCAGATGATAAAGTAATATATCATTGTTATAAATATTATGATCTATTAATAAGACACTTTGTATTAAGGAAATTGTATGAGAGGAATATATTTAGAAAACAGAAAACATGGGAGGTTGGCAGAATGTTTATATGAGTTTAATATTTGGAAAAATGATGGTTATTGTTCAAATAATTAGAGACTGCATTAAAACATACAAGCAGCCCTCAGCAGATCAAAAGATGTAAAGATATGAAGATCTCCTCCAAGGCTTTGGTTCTATGAGAAAATAAAGTAGAAAATAATTTATCTGGTAAAAATACAGTAACCAGCCAGGGTAAAGTTCTGTGTGTTTAGCCTACAGTTTTCTGTTTCATTCCACAAGTTAGCTAGCATGTGAAATTCACTAAAATATTCTTAATCTAAGCCTCTGGTGTTGGTGTTGTGTAGAATTACTAGAGAAGTAATGGAAGTACCTAGAATACAAACTTGTTGTAAAATACTGTGTTGATGAAGAAATAAATATTTTCAGAGTCCAATTCTGTACAACATACCATGTTAAGAGGAAATTTCAAATATTAAACTGAAAACTGTTTATTCTCAATTGTGGATTTTCATAAAAGAATGAAGCTCAGTTATTTCTTTAAAAAGCTATTTTTGTCTTATTCTATTTACTTTTGAGAGAGAGAGAGAGAGAGAGAGAGAGAGAGAGAGAGAGAGAGAGAGAGAGAGAGAGAGTTCTTATAACCCAGGATGGCCATCAACTTGTGTTTATTCTGCCTCAGTTTCTCCAGTGCTGCAATTACAAGTATGCTTTATCACACCTGGCTCCTCACTCAGAAAACTACCAAACAAAAAAGGTCTATCCATAGCTCTGAGTTTATCTCTGTGCCCAAAGACGGTGTCTATCTGTAAGAAAATATGCTCCCAATTTTAATATCCAAAGTAGCACTTTGAGCTAGACAACCATTAGGTTTCCCAGTTTGCTTTTACCAACTCAACCTATAGGCCACAGGGGATGATGGAGGTAACTGGAGCTTCGGTTTGGGTGACACCAGTCATTGTGTCCCATACTTGTCCCCAGAATGATGTCCCCAGAATGATAAGCTTGTTTACTTAGGCATTCGAGCATTTTACCGAATTAGTTTAATGCAGTATTCCTCTCAGAAGAATCAGTGGATCCACGTAATTCAGGTAAAATAGAGATGAAAAATGGTGGCTAAATATTTGAATCACTTTGGGTATAGAAAACAGAGCAGAGTTCAGAGAATCTCACCTGAAGGCAGCATTTACAAAGGAATGTCTCCGAATAATGTAATCATTTCTGAAATGATGGATTTATCATTGTCTGTGAACAAAAAAAAATGGAACCTGAGACATAAGTTGGAGTGTCTCTAACACATCCTTAAAAACAGTAACAAGAATCTGGATTTTAAGCCACACACAGTGACAAGATTTTATATCTATCTTCTTAACTCCCATTTTATTTCTGGGAGGACTTTGGCAACTTGTACCTTCACAGTCTGACTTTGTCATTCAGAAATTTCCAGGCTCCCATACTATTAAATACATTACTGGGTTCCAGGCTGCTGGACTACTAAAGTGAGTGACTAGGTTAATGTATACATTCCTTATGTGAAATAAACTGGAAAAGGATGCCCACAAAGCGTTGGTAATCTAAAGAAAAAAGTTTTAAAATGTGAGCCTTTGTTTTTGCTGCCATAAAGTTGAATTCATAAGAACGAGGCGGGAAGGATTCCTTCCCTCCTTTTCCTTTTGAAGTAAATATAGAGAACACACACCATGCACTTGGTATAAGCCTGTTACACTTGAAAGATTTGTTCCGAATGTCCAGTGGGAACCTGGAAATCGTAATAATTTGTAGTATCGATTGAGTGAAGCTATGCAGCTGGGGCCTCCGGTGAATAGACAGAAATAGACATTTTATTGATTAACTTTTACAGTCATATTTCCAAGACTCTGCTGCAACATACTTTTCCCTTCCCAGCTTTGTGTTGTTGTATCATGAAACTCGGATTCTTCTCCCTTAACATTTACCCACGTGAGGGAAAAAGTATGGGTATATACAGCCAAGGCTGCATTCTGCAGAAATGCATAACTTTCTGAAAATGATTTATCCCAAGGACTGCTCTCTCATAAACACTAGAAGGAAGCTTTTTAAAAGAGTCATGATATCAGATGGTTGGTGATTAAACTTCTTCATATCTTGCTCATATCTCTCACATTTAAAAATTTTAATTTTTCTGCGTTAAATGTGTGCTCATACCCATCAAAATAAACTGCCTGCTGCTACTTTTGCTTGTATTTTTGTGTTCATGACGTCTTGTTAATAACAAGAAACAGAAGAGAAATTGTTGTGATGATAATCTATAGCATATTCTATAAAAAGAGCTTTTGAATAATCACTTAGACCAGTTTCCAAGAATGAAGGTATGGATATAAACCTTCTGAAGATATATGAATATTTGCTTTATATTTATCCAGAAAATGTTATATTTTCACAGATGAACTTATTAGAAATGTTTGTAATTTAGTTATTTGTTTATCTCACGAGCCTGTTATTTGCATGAGGGTTCACTGGAGAAAACTACTGGACAAACGGTATCAAATTCTCATATTTAGAAAATATTTCAAAGGGATTTTTCTATAAGATTGGGGGTAAGTATTTGAAAACTGAGTTGTTTTGGAAAAAATATCTTTTTTCACTACTATGCAACATACTTTTCACTCATAAGCGTAAAGGACATAATAAGTTGGAAAATACAGCACAATATATATCCTCTTATTTTGTCTTTGTTTCCATGAATTTGTGGAGACAGTTTTGTTTTAATAGGACTGATCGTTACTAGAGACTTTGGTCCTAAATTGAATGAAAGGTTGCATGGGAGAGAATGATTTTTCTCATTTTCAAATACACTTTGTAATCTCTAGGCTTGTCATTGGTTTCTTAATGGTATTCTAAGACACGTCTATTAAGAATTCTCCTCAGCACTTTTCTTTGAATCATCAATTTATTCCATAGAAATTAAGCAATCCTTAGTGGTCACATTTTGATATTTTAAAATTCATCTCTTAGTTTACCAAAATTTTGCATGATTTTGTTTTGTTAATGAGTTACTGAGCATGTAATGTTCTTGATGGCAACCTCATGGTCATCAGCTCAAAGTCAGCGAGCAAGGATAGTTATCAAAGTAGTCCTTGATATGCCATGCATATTAAAATGATACATATGAAATCTTGTTTATTTATGTGGCATGAATCTCAAATTCTATATGTGAAAGCAGTCCTTTGATTTCCAGTATTTATCAATACTATAGCACATTTAAGAATATAATTTATTTATATATAAATGACTATTTTATGTTTATATAATGGGTTAGATATTTTACATGGAATAATATTTAGATATTATTTCTTTTGAGTGCATATAATGATAAAGATAATCTATAAAGATTTCAGCCCACTTAATGAATGCAGTGTCTCTCCAAATGAAAAACTCTTGCTTACCTAATCAAGTTTTAAACTTACAAAAATCATTTTAAAAACACACAATTAAGCCTGATCAGGTAATAAACATAGGACACAATGTTGAGGTTGATTTCCCTATAATCCTGTAGAGGAATCCCCACTTATTGATCAATGTTGAAGCCCGTGCACAGCACTTAGAAAGATAAAGTAAGCGGGGTCAGGTAATCAAAGCATTTAAATAGTAAAAACAGCAGCTGCCACTGTAGACTGCTAAAATAAATCCATAATACAAATTGCTTTAGTAAAAAGCGGATGAGCAGCTGATCTTCCTATTGAACTCTGATACCGTTCAGTGACCACACTGGGAAAAGGATTGGGAGAAATGCTTTGCAGATCAATATTGAGTGAGATGTTTCAGGGATTCATTTTGAACATGAAGGCATCACAGGTGTTGGAGTACACGCTTTGCAGGAGATGTTCTCACATTGAGAATGCTTAATGCAGTCAAAATTGCTTTCTATGCATGATACCACCAAACAAGCCAAAGGAATACTTTTGGAATTATTTTCATGCATCATTTGGATATTTTTTAAACAATTCTAGCAGTTAAAATATAGGAAGTTCACTTTAGAGTAAAATTATTTTGCCATCACTTTCAAAGCAGCATAATACTTTCTTATGAAAAGATGTCGTGTAAATTAATTAATACACCTTTAGGATACCAAATAACGATGGGGCGGGAGACTAAAGTCCAATTCAGAGATGTAAATTTAATTATAAAACGGAAGACAAAAGTATTGTTCTTGCGAATTTTGCAGAATGGAAAACTTCCATGACTTTTGAATCTTACTAGCATGTGAAGAGTTTTACTTTAACTGCAGTGATTATACTCCAAGGGCTTATTACATTTTGAATATTGTGAAGTCTCAGAATGATTTTCAGGATATAGACATATGACAAGATCAATTAGGATTTACATTTTAAACTGTTATAATTTTTGACTTTTAACAACTTGTACTTAATGAAAAATTACTGTCAGTTCAGAGAAGCACTGTGATAAATATCTTGAGTATAATACTTGCTTGTAGGTTCATTCTACTCTAAAAATACCTGTTCTCCTGGTTAAAGTAGACAGGATTATGGTTTATTCTGTAAACTGACATTATGTAGTCTGTCTCCAAGTTCCAATTTGTCTACTTGTTCACTGTACAGATGGTATTGTGACTTCACAATATGGTTTGCTTACCCCAGATGTTTCAGATGGGATACAGTCACAGCCCTCTGGTATGTTCAATGTTATGATTAGAACTTTATAAAACTACTCGTTGATGTACTTTATTCAACCTAACACTTCTAAACCTAGTCCTTGATTAAATGTCCTCCCATAGAATTATTAATCCATTTTTTTAGAGAAAACTGAAGCACAAGGGAGATTGGTTACATTTTTGACTGAATATCCATATCAAAATGAAATGAAAACAACTCAAGCTCCAGGCTTAAAAGTTGTGAAACTTTAGCTGAGATTCTTCATTCTCTATTACTGTAATGAATAGTTATTTACAACTATTGTTTGCTCCCTGTTTACTGAATGAATTGCTGATACCAGCAATTTTAATGGCAAAATTGTGGAACAGTATTCATAGTTGTCAGAAAAAGGTCACTCTATTTGCATTCATTAGGAACTTGCAGGACCATGCAGTGTGCATTTCCTTTGGGATGCTACAGCTATTGATTTATATACAGCTGGGGGAAAAATTAATTAGGATTATATTTCACTTATTACTGCAGGCTCTGTAATAAGAAAGAAAAACATTTTTTTCTGTTGTTAGAAAGTTGGACAAAAATACCTAAATAGGATCATTGTTTCTTAAATCACAACTACTTTATCATATAATATTTCTTCTTATAATGTGGTTAGAGGCTTACTGCATTTGTGGAAATTTAATTAGCACTTTGAAAAATGAATGTTTATTGCATACTCTAAAATAGTAAAGATGATAATTCAAATTAAGCAAGAGACATTTCCCCTTGTTAGTTGAAACTTTCCCTTCTATGCTAAGTCAAAGTGTGTTTGTCTACTGTAAATTAGCTGGAATTGAGTAGCTTTGGGGCAAAAGAGTTAAACAAAACAGGGACCAGCACAAGTGAATTCTCAGGGTAAAGAAAGATATCCCAGAAATGAGACTCACTTAATTTAAGCATCTCAGTCTTGGGAGCTGAGTATATTAGGCTCTTCTGTGAATTTAACAATTCAACTGTACTAGAGAATGTGTTATCAAAGATCCTCACTTTAATGAGATGAGATTTCACGTCTTTTAATATCTATGTGCTTCTTCCTATGAACAGCATTCAAACTCTAAGAATATAACTGAATGCAGTTCTCTACATTGTTTATGTGTGACACATGTTTGAAATTAATCAAATTGTAGTCACTTCTCATTAACAGCAGAGAATAATTTCAAAATGGGGCAGAGCCAGATGACAGAGAATTGCTTGTGTTGGTTCAAGACATTCTTTATGAATGGAAACACATGCCTATTGTGGCATCTGACTTGATCGTTTTGTTTTTCTCCTATTGTTCTGTTCACATAAAGCATTTTAAGGAAGCCCGCTCTCTAGTGGTCTCTCAGGTACCTAGTAAGCATTTGAAGATAAAAATACCAATGTGATCTTTTAAATAATACTACAAAAGTCTAAAATTTCAGCATATGGGCTGAGTTGATATCATTGGACTTATGCAGGTTTTATCCTGGGTTTCTTAAAGGTCCATGGGAGACCAGTATGTTCCTCTCATCCCCAGTACTCACCTGAACAGTAATGATTTATCACGCAGCATGCTTAGTAGAAATAAAAGTTGGTAACAACTTTGCCCTTAGATTGTACAATTTATTTTCAGAATGATGCTGTTCACAATACTGTAACAAATAATTATGTAACCATGAGATTTAAAAGTAAGTATTTGAAGTTCTTCCTTGACTAAAACAAACAGTTCAGATCAGTTGTGGCAACAATTGACACATCCGGTTATATATTAGTCTACAGTTCATTAAAAAGGCTATATTTGAAAGATGTTTCCTAGGTTTTGAGGACGCTAAAACTAATTAAGATGAGGTCCTTTTAATGAGATATTTGCTAGCCTATATGTATAAATTCAAGAAGATAGCTGTTTCTAAGACCTATGATGTATTATATGTATTGGATTATGTAGAGAAATTGTACTAGTTTGGGGCAATGAGCTAATGCTTGTTCCAAAGCAATACTAAATGAGGAATGATGGGAAATTCTTCTTTCAATGGGTAAATACCAGATTGGTTATTTCACAGGCATGCACAGAGTAAAGCATAACATGAGAATAATAAGAAAGAGCACTTTCAAAAGGGAAAGTGAGAACTATTTTGAGAAGAAAGCCAGACTGTGCACAATGATGACATGAAATTGGGGTGAGGGCAGGCTAGTGTAGGAGCTCATAACAAGTTTGAAGATGATGGGGAGAAATCAGTGGTAGTTACCAGGGCAATGTGCATTATTGCAACAATGCCGGAAGGCAATATTCCTCTTCTCTCGGCTTTTTCTTAAGCACTTCTGGTTAATTCTCAAGCATGACTAAAAATTATAAAGTATCCAATAAATTAATTTAAAAAAATGTTTTTTTTTTTAGTTTGTCTTTTCCATTCTCACCAGTCACCCAGGTGGACCTGTGTTACATATTCTCTGCCTTGGGGGCACCTGATGAGTCCTCTCAGTGTGGACCTTACCTCTGTGTAGGTATCGTGATACAAACACAGGCCTGTTTCTTCTACTGGGTAGGTCTACATTCATTATTGTTTTCCTACACCTTTGTAGGCACAGAGGTTTAGTTAAGTGTTATGGCAGCCGTGAGTGAAAAGAACTTAATTATGTGTCTGGTGTTATGTGTTTTGTATCACCCGTGAAATATACCAAGTACAGGTGTTACTGATACCATCCATAAAAATTATGCAATGAAAATTGATGTCTAAAAGTGAAAAGCAAATCCTTAACTCTTATTCTATGTTTATTGTTTCAATTATTTACATTCCAATGTTGCCTCCATCCCAGTCCCAACTTCAAGAGTTTTTCACCCATTTCCTTTTCCCCTTAGCCTCTGAGAGATTGCTCACCACTCACCCTACCAACACCATTCTCCCAGCCACTCACCACTAGTTTGTCTCCATCCCATATTACCCTCCCCTGGATCATCAAGTCTCTACAATATTAGGCACATGCTCACCCACTGAGGTCAGACAAGACAGTTCTCTACCATGTATGTGCAAGGGACCATGGAGCATCCCAGCTATGATCTTTGGTCGGTGGCTTAGTGTCTGGGAGCTCCCAGGGGTCCAGGTTACTTGATAATGTTGGTCGTCCTATGGAGTTTCCATCCCCTTCAGCTCCTTCAATCCCTCCTCTAATTCTTCCATGGGAGGGGCAACCTCAATGCAGTAGTTGGCGATAAGCAACTGCATCTGTCTCAGTCATCTACTGGTAGAGCCTCTTAGAGGACAGCCATGCTAGGCTCCTGTCTGCAGGACAGCATGGCATCAGTCATAGTGTGCCCACCCATGGGGTAAAACTCTTACTTTTTATGTAGTTTAGACAACCCAAACTAGACCATGTGAATTGTTTTGAGGAAAAAGCAACTTTGATGACATTAGAGGTTGTTTTCCAGCATGTTTGAGAGCTTTAGGAATCTGGCTGTCTCTCACCTACACCCACAAAGGCTAGGATTAGAGCCTTTAGTTATTTTGTTAAACGTATATTGAGGATCTCAGCTGTTTCTTTGTGTATTTAAAACTAATCCATTGCTTACCTCAGCTTTTAATCATTTTAGAGATTTACTTTTACTCTGTTTACTATAAGTTTTTTCTTCTTTTGAGGCTACAAGAAATTACATCATCTCCCCTCCCTTTTCTCCCAACAATTTTTTTCATTTTCATTTTCAAATCCATGACTTTATCTTAATTGATTGCTATATATATATGTATATATATATATATATATATATATACATATATATATATATATGCACATGAAAAATAGATTACTAAAACTATTAGGAAATGTGAGTCACTGAAACAATTGCTGAAACTTGAGTCACAAACATCAAATTTCATAGGTGAAGTTTAATGTGATTCAAGCCTGAATCAAGATGAAACTTCTGAAAAAAAAAAAAAAGATATGACTAACTAGAAAAAAAATGTCCCCAGAGACTCACATATTGCACACTTGGTCCTAGGTTCATTGCCTGCTTGTGAACTCTGTAGAATCTTTGGAGGTGCCAATTTTTCTGTATCCATTCCTCTGTTGAAGGACATCTGAGTTTGTTCCAGCCTCTGGCTATTATAAATATGGCTACTATGAACAGAGTGGAGCATATGTCCTTGTTACATGTTGGAGCATCTTTGGGGTATATGCCCAGGTGTGGTATAGATGGGTTCTCAGGTAGTACTATATACATTTTGGTTTTTTTTTTTTTTTTCTTTTTTTGAGGAACTGCCAGACTGTTTAACAAAGTAGTTGTAAAAGCTCACAATCTCACAAACAATGGAGGAGTGTTCCACTCTCTCTGTACGTCTTTGCCAGCATCTGCTGCCATCTGAGTTTTCGATCTGACTGGTATGAGGTAGAATCTCAGGGTTGTTTTGATTTGCATTTCACTGATGACTAAATGTGCTGAATATTTCTTTTTATACTTCTCGGCCATTCTATATTCCTCTGTTGAGAATTCTTTGCTTAGCTCTGTAGCCCATTTTTAATAGTGTTATTTGATTTCTAGAGTCTAACTTCTTGCATTCATTGTATATATAGGACACAATGGAGTACCACTCAGCTATTAAAAACAATGACTTCATGAAATTCTTAGGGAAAATGTATGGAACTAGAAAATATCATTTTGAGTGAGATAGCCTAGTCACAAAAGGACACACATGATATGCACTCAAGGACCAGTGGATATTAGCCTAAAAGCACACAATACCCAAGATATAAAGCACAGACCACATAAAGCTTAAGAAGTGGGAAGACCAAAGTGTGGAGGCTTTAGTTCTTCTTATAAAGGGGAACAAAATGCTTACAAAAGAAAATATGGAGACAAAGTGTGGAGCAGAGACTGAAGGAAAGTTGATCCAGAGACTGCCTCACTTGGAGACCCATCATATATACAGTTACAAAACCCAGATAATATTGTGGATGCCCAGAAGTACATGCAGGCAGGAGCCTGATATAGATGTCCCCTGAGAATTTCTGCCAGAGGCTGACAAATACACAGGTGGATGCTTGCAGCCAACCATTGGACTGAGCATGGAGTCCCCAATGGAGAAGTAAGAGAAAGGACTGAAGGAGCTGAAGGGCTTTGCAATCCCATATGAAAAACAACAATATCAACCAACCAGAACCCCCAGAGCTCTCAGGGACTAAATCACCAACCAAAGAGCACACATGGAAGCACCCATGGGTGCAGCCACATATGTAGCAGAGGATGTTTTATGGGGCATAAATGGGAGGAGAGGCCCTTAGTTCTTTGAAGGCTCAATGCCACAGTGTAGAATAATTCCAGAGTAGGGAGGGGAAAGGGAGTTTGTGAGTGGGTGGGAGACCAGCCTCATAGAGGCAGAGGGAGGGAAGATGGGATAGGGGTGTTCTGGAGGGGAAACCAGGAAAGGGAATAACATATGAAATGTGAATAAAGAAAGTATCTAATAAAAAGGAAATAAAATTAAAAAAAAGACTCTTTGGAGGTACAAGCTTACAGGAGAAAGTAAGTCACTCAAGACAAGATTGAGAATTAAAAGCCTCACCTCACATTTGATTTGCTGCCTCTATGCACTGTGTGTGTTTGAAATTGCAAATGTGAGTATGGGCTTTATACTCCTGCTTGCCTACTGCCATAAACTCATTTCTCAGTGCAGTAAGATAAACTGAACACTTTCTTCCATAAGTCACTATCGGTCATGGTGTTATAGCAAAGAAAAGCAACTAATGCAATAAAGTCTTGTGAGTGAATGAAAACGGAAAAAAGCATTTTGTAAAGATTATTCAGTTGTTTGGCATTTAATGTTGGCATTTTGTCTTTCATTTAGTATACATTTTATGTCAATAAAGGAAACACCATTGATACAAGGCATTATTTTATTTCATTTTTGAATATAATATGTAGGTTTATTAGATGCGTGGCTAATGCAGTAGAATAAATATTATAACTAATTTTACTTTTAGGTGTGCTTGTGTGTTGTGCACATATGTGAATGTGTATGTGAATATGTGCTATGTATATGTGAATATGTTTGCGTGTGCATTTCAGAGATTCACATGGGGTATTTTAGCCTTCACTTTCAGCCTCCCACTTGAACCCATACATCAGTTGGGCTAGTCTAGGTTACAGTCTTAGTCTATGGAAAACCACTTCTTCTATTACCTACTTACACCTTGTCATTTTTTCTGCACAAATGCTAAAGCCTGTGGAATAAATACATTTCTGATATTCAACAACAATTCTAAATTTTAATTAATTTATAATCCTAAATGTGAAATGTAGGGTCTTGTGAATGCAAGACAGGCATTCTACCAGTGGGCTCTATTCTTACCAATCACCCTTATGTATTAGGCATTGAAACTTATGTACTTGCTCAAAAAATAAACACTACCAATGTAAAGCTACAAATCTACAATGAAAACAAAACTTAGTTATTGACAAAGAAGATGCCAAATGTTTTATAAATAGTAGATTAGGGTCAGACATAAGTTCAAGTGTTGCGCAATACACCTATAAACAGATAATGTCTATGTACATGGTGAAAAACCAGAAAAGCACTATAAGAAAAAGTTTAGCCACACTGAGTACCACTGAGTTATTAGAAAAAAAACTTTATGAAATTCCTATGCAAATGGATAAAACTAGAAGCTATCATCCTGAGTGAGATAACCCAGTTACAAAAGAACACACATGGTATGCACTCATTGATAAGTGGATACTAGCCCCAGGAAGCTCTGAATACAGAAGAAACAATTCACAGACATTACAAAGCACAAAAATAAGGAAGGCCAAAATGCGGATGCCTCAGTCATTCTTAGAAGGGAGAACAAAACACTCATGGGAGGAAATATAAGGCCAAATAGAGGAACAAGAATTACAGAAAAGATCATTCAGAGGAAATTTTGAGGTTGGTCACCAAATGCTGGACACAAATAAAATTTATCTTAAGTTCAAGAAGAAAAAAAAGAATAAGGATGAAGAATGCAAATTTACTTTTGTATTGATTTTTTAAATTTTATATGAATATTGGAATTTTAATTTGATCTATCTGATTAAAAAATTAATATGCATTGCTCCTTTGGGATATGGCATTGAGGTGTCTTGATGTGTCTTAACCTGGAAAACTCTTTTCTGACTCTCCCTGGATTTTCCTTAAATTTCTCAATGAAATTGCATTTTATAAACACATTTTTAGAGTAGGTACATTTCACAACACTGAACTTAGCATGAGAATGAGATCTTTACGCTTAATACCCATGCAGTAAGAACACAGAGGTCAAAAGAGTCCTTACCCTCAGGTGAACATTTTAAATATGTTATTCAATGCTGCAGGTTAAAGTAAATTTTCACACATACAAGAAATAAATTCTGCTTATGTAAAATGTAGTATACTGGTTTCCTTTGTATAATTAATAAGTGGCCTTGAGATATTAAAACTGCTGAGTAGTATAAGAAAGCATAGTAGAGATATATTTATGTAAAGAAAATTTTCTGCAATAGAAACCTCCTCAGCCAAATGGTATCACAATATTTTTGATATTCTAGGGCAAGTAATCATCTAGTTACACTAAAAAATGGACTTACCTAAGTCCAGGAGAAAGGACATTTAAAACAAAAGATGATCTTGAATGTATAGAATTCAGAACTCCTGGCTACATGTGACTGCTTTCAAGAGACAATGATGGTATTCCAAAAAGAAAGGAACCAGAAGAACAACAAAGTACTCTTTTGCTAGAAACATATTTTATTATTTTAATATATCACGTATTTTAATCTCTAACTTAAAATATGTCTATTTGCACATGACATTCAGTTTAACTAAGAAAAGTGCTAAAGAGCAGCTTATGGAATCAATGTCTGCTGTTCCTTAAAATCCAAAGAGTAAGTCCTCAAGAGTGGAATATGGTAAAAACAGAGATCCAGACTTGTTCTCCAGCACTTGGAAACCACTGCCCACCTTGGCTGATTACTTCTAAGAAGTGATGGTCTGAGCTTTACTTTGGAGATAATGTGCTCCTTATTGGGATGATAAGGGATGGCACATGATAGAGCATTGTGGGTGCACACACCTGGCCCAATATGCTGTCAATGACACACAGAGGGTAGGAATTCTTCATTGACCGACTATGTAGCTGCCCATTTTCTAACATCAGCAATAACACTGTTAACCCCTGCAGCTGACAATGGTGGGCAGAAGGTTCAACAGGCAAGCTAGCTTAGGAGGTGTTTTCATATTTGCCTTTCAAAGTATTACATATTGAGTAGAACTTGGCAACTCCCAAAACACATTTTGTGTTTTTAAGCTTTTATTTTGTTTCGATAACACAGAAGATAGGGATTATTGTCTCATAGACTCTTAAAACAAACAAACAAAAAAATAAAACCAAAAACTGAGGCTTGGTTCTCAAAACTCAACAGCATCATAGCTACTTTATTGTTAATATCTTTAGAATAAGGCAAAGTATTATTTTGTTAGAATTGTCTGTAACTATTCCTTCAAAATTTCAGCCTTTCTAGTTTCATATTTGGCAAATATACATATGGCCTTAACATAATTTGCAAGAAAATTGAGATTAATTTTCAGTTGACAAGAGAGCTCATGCTTGCCCTCTGAGGATGCATCTGTTTTTATTCTGATCCTGGATCTGCTTATCATCCCATTCCATACTGCTCTGTTATTTACTGAGCCTGAGTCTGTATTTTAGGCCAATCATTGAGAACTAAAGGGAAAAACAATCTAAGAAATTGAAGGCTACATATATACATACCAGGTTCATTATATCTGCAACAGTAGATAGATCCTTCATGTTTCTTTTTAAACAAGTTCTATGGTTTAGGCTTATCCTCACGATCTCCTAAGATATGTTAGAACTATTGTCTATATACTGTGTGATATTTGTCATCAAGTGATAAATGTTTGGATTCTTGAAGTAATCTCTTTCAAATCAACCTCGCTCCCTTCATAGACTCTTGACCATACTTTCAGAACAAATCTATGAAAGCACTCTTTGACAAACCAGAAATTGAACTCAATTGTTTTAGTGGTTTTAACACTAAAAATAGCATTGTGAAAAGTTAATTAAATGAGGACTTTGAAAACACTCTAAACACTAGAATACTATTTAAAGAAGTAGTCATTTTGTAAAAACTAAACCTAACTCAGATATGATGTTTTTTTTTTCCTCCTGGCTAATAGACTGATTTTAGTTTAGGCTGAAATACTAACCATTCCCAACATAACTGTACATGGGGTTCATTTCATACTGTGAAGACTCTCATGCAAACTACAGTCAAGTGTCTGAGAGACAGCACTGTGGCTGAAAAGAACTGTATTTTCATGCATGTACACTTAGCTGGATACTGCTATCATATCCTCTTGAAAAAATAGCATTGTAAATGAGGAACATACCAACCTTTTTTCTAGTTAGCACAGGAAAAGCCCAGTCAAAGGTTAGTTCAATTGATGAAGTCTCCCACAGAACAAAGACAAAAACCTAAGAGTGATGCAGTCAGCTTAGACTCCATCCACAACTGCTCTTCCAAATATCATTTCTCAGATCATCTCTGAGATCTGTGGCTGCATAAATGAAGAACAGTAGATATTTGTGAAAGTAAGTCCTTACCATGTGTTAAGAAATTGTCATATGCCATTCGACAAAATTCCCTTACTTTTGACTTTGCACAAACTTCAGCAAACTTACCTTCTGTGACATCACAGAGCTGAGAGACAGCAGTTTTGAAGTTTAAATCAGGAATCTGTAATCACAAGACTATCAATTATTAGATTTTGTTATACTGGACTTCTGATTTTGTGAGACGCAGTGAAATTTTTAAACCACATAAAAACTCGGTATTTGCAATGGCCTTCCCCTCAAATGGCTAAAACCTGTTAGTTGACACCCTACCAAATGCAGGATTCCCATTTCTTCTCTGTGTATTCTTTACATAGTACAATGTTCTCCAATGGCCAATATCTGAAATTATTGAAGAATATTCTTCACATCATTATATGCTAAACCCTAAATTTCTGTTTCTATAAGACAAATATAATCTGTCTAATCATTCCAAAACTATAGAACATCTATGTTTTCCAGTGAAACAGATCTTACCCTCATGTCACTCTGATGTATCAGAACATTATTAATATGCTATCACTAGTGCTTTGACAAAATAAACAGGATTTCCTGTATGTCCCTGGTAGATTTCAACCTCATCTTCCTGTTTGGAGAATGAGTTAAGAAAGTATCAATAAAGTCACAGTGATATTTTTAGTAGTATTATGAATAATATATTATGTTTCCATTGTTTTATATTCATAATATATTCTATGCACTAAAGCCTAGAAATGTGAAAATTAGAATTTGAAAGAATAAATTTTACTAGGAAAACTTTAAATGAAACACTGATGAACTGATTTTAAATTTCACAAAATATTTTTGTGATACAAATTTTCGATAGTATTATTTCTGGGTAATACTAGTACATCACTAAAAACTCTTAACTCTTAATTCAGTTTAACAATTAGCAGGCAATGCTGCTAATCTTGATAACTATAAAACTACTCAGTTCAGTTATGATCAGATTATCTTCACTGAAAAATGGGCTGAAAATACATGGAGTTTAAATTCATACACACTTATATGTTCTAAATATTTTATTTAAAGTTTCTTGTTAAAAGTTATGTGTTTAAATTTAAATGTTAAATTTAATTTAAATATTGCTCATTTCTAAGTAATATTGTTGATATCATCAGGAAAATTAGTATATCACATTCAAATAAAAAACAGATGTATATACATAGGAAACAGTCTTACTTTTTAATCTTGTACTAATATTAAAATTATTGAGATTTTTTAAGATCACAGTGACATATATATGTCATTTATATAAAAATTAAGTTCACATACATATGTGCATATATATATATATATATATATATATATATATATATATATATATATATGAACTTAATTTTTACTGATGAGTCTCCTTAAAAATGAAAAAAATAAAAAACCAATGGTTTTGTCTGAAAACACAAAGATTGTCAAATATCCTCATGGTCCTAATTTTTGTTATGTGGTCAGCTCCATTTATGCTGGGGGATACTTTCAATGTTGCTGTTTGATTTTACAGAAAGATTTAGCAGTTCCTTGAGAAATAAACCATACATAATTACAACTTGTCAATTATTAAAAACTGACTTTCTATTCTGCCCTTCCCTGCACTGAGTTGCCAGTGTGAACCAAACATATTATAGTGAAGAATGAGAAATATAAAGAACTCATAATGTTCACTTTGGGTCATGTTTATATAGGTCATTTTCTAGATGAATAATTGTGGCATAAAAATAACCCTAATATCTGAGTCACATGAATTAATAACCCTGTAACATGAAATGCTACATCCAGCTTCTACATACATGAACATCAAGAACTGCTGTTAGAGATTATGAAATAAGCATGTAGAGAAGATTCTATTAGTATTTATTTATCGGTTTGTATCCACACGTGTGTGCAAACACAGGTTGCCTGGTGTCCTTCTCTATTATATTTTCCCTCAGCCCTTGGGTATCGCCCTACTTCTGTAGTTTGGGGGCTCCAAACAAGCTCCAGTGATTCCCATTTCCTCTCTTTGCCCAAACACTGGTCACATGCATGTACAGGATCATTTGTCTTTGTGCATTACTTTTGGAGACCAAATCAAGAGTCTTTATACTTTCTCAGAAAGACTTCTTAAGCACTATTGAAAGTAGTCTTTCTGAGACCTGAAGACTGCTATGGCTGTAGTGCAGGTGAGGAAAGATGCTTACAGACCTGCCCTCAGCAACTACACAGCACTGTATGGGTGGGCAGAAGACACACAGAGCTCCGCTTGACCCCAGGGAAATCTATACAGGATGGAAAAGATGTCAACAGACTCACCAGCTGCCATGAAGCAGACAGAAGAGGTCACCCAGAGCCCTACCAAACGTGTGCCCTATCTGCAGAAGAAAGCACTACAATGTGCACTGTGTAGTGTGCTTAAGGGAGAGGAAGAGAAGTGGAACTGTTTGAGCATTATAAAGTGAGGTGGAGCAGGAGATGCCAGGATGGAGAAGAATAGCCTGTTTTGAGTAGCCAGCCCCACCACCATCTTGAAGTGCCTAGCCAAGCTGTCACTGAAAGCCATGTCTGGGTCTGTGTCTATACAACATAGTGGTTAGTATCAATGCCTGTGGCTCATACTACCACTATAAAACATGGGAAACTGCCCCACTTCTTACCTGCTGCAGCACTTGGGAGACTGATGCTCTCTACCTAGCCAGGGCATCACAGTGGAGTTGGTTGTTACTAGGGGTGCTGTTGGTAGCATGATTGTGGGAAGGCTGACTCAGACTAGTCTGTCATGGGGTAGCTCTGGCAAGAAGGTGATGCACCCTCCCCCCTTTCCAATTACCTTGCCACTTACCTCTGTTGGCAATTATGACATAGGGATCATGAGAGTGGGAGAGCTGGTCTTGATTTTCCCAGGCTGCAGCAGAATGTGCCCTGGGTTTGATTAAGCAGGGCAGTAGAATGAAGCTGCCTCTTGAGTCATGGGTGTGGTTGAGCCAGCCCTAGCCTAAGGGAAAGAGATATAGAGCGCTAACCCTGCCTTTCATTTATGGCAGCATTGGTTGGCCTAGCTAGGGCAATGATGGAGATGTATATGAGGAAGATCAAACTGGCTGACTAGCTGAGCTTCCATCCAGGACTTTGGCCCATCCCCAAATCTACATTATTTGTGAACTGTTGTGGTGAGTGAAAGGGTTCGTTCTGTCAACCCAAAACTGAAAGATCTCTATGACCATGAGGTACCAAGAACTTAACCAGGAGTCTCTGTAAGGCTCCAGGATTAATGATGTCATAGAAGCCAGAGTCTTGAGAGAAGACCAATGACTCATTGCAATGAACACTTGCAAGTGAAGATGTGTAGACAGAAGGATGTATTGTGACACAGTGATAAACTACACTGTAACAATGCAGAGCTTCCACATTGAGATGTTTGTTTTCTATGCTTTGTTTTGTTGTGTTTCTGTTGGTGTGTGTATGTGTGTGTGTGTGTGTGAGTGTGTGTGTATTTTACTGAAGGGAGCATTGTAAAGGCTGATATGAGGTTATGGGAAGATGAGTGGGACTGGTGTGGATGATGTGAAACTCACAAATAACCAATGAAAAGTTAAAAGAAAATAGTCTTCTCTCATAAAATGCATCACAACTCCTCCACTATTTCTAGTACCCCAGCTCCCAACCTCAGGTCTACCCTTCTCTTCAGAAAAGAGAAGGCCTCCAAAAGATGGCAGCCACACACAGCCAAAGTAGATACAGTAAAGCAAGACAAAAGCTCTCACACAGAAACTAGACAAGGAAACCCATAGGAGGGGAAAAAAGGTCTCAAGAGTAGGCAAAAGAGGTAGCACGGTACAATGGTTCCCACTGTTAGATACATCACAAAAAACAAAAACAACAACAAAACCAAAAACAAAACACAAAGCCAACAGCCATAACCCACGTAGATGGCATAGAGCAGATACTTGTAGGAGCAGGGCTTGGGGATTCAGTTTCTGGGAGCCTGTAAGAACACTGTTCAGCTGATGCAGCATATACAACTATTTAAATATATTATTCCAAGATAGGAGGATTACCATGTATTTTGAAGCCTATTTTTGGAAAATGTCACATGGTGATATTTTCATGTAATCTAAGCCCTTTACATTGGAACCAGGTTTTCAGAAGTGTTCCAGACACTAAATAACTCCCATCACGGTTTAATCAGTGCTTCTGTTAGAAGGGGAAGAGTCTTGAACAGTCCCTAATGAGAGTCATCTGAGAGCAGGTAGCTGATGACTGGAACTTGCAACAGCTGGGGTAGAGGTGCTCTGCTAGAGAGAAAACTTCTTGGATGTCAATATTGTTTGCTCTAGCAACACACATAGACAATATAGAAATGTGTCAAATCTAATTGTGATGGCACTGTAACACTTAGAACTAGGTAAGTCATGCATGCATAAAACCCATTTTAAATCTTGAATCAGCATGGATTTTCTACTGAGTTTCTATTATCAAGGAGTCTCTCCTAATGTTCAAATATAAAATAAGGTTTTCTATCACTAATAAGCCAGCAAACCCATAATCAAGAAACCAAGCAAGGCTGAATGGACAAAATAATGTAATGGTCTTCATAAATGAGCAAAGCTTTGTGCTCAGTGGCTGTATTAGTGGTATTTTATTTGTTACTCAGTATTCAGAGTCATCATTTCTTTCCTGTTAAAGAACATTGAGCTAAAAATAGCTAAGGTGACTTAACCAAGGGACCTATATTTAAGTTAAGCCTTTATTCTTATCATTCCATTATGGCAAAAATGGTTCCTTTAGTAAGATGGTGAAGAACAAAAACAATTTCATTGAAACCCAATTCACCAGCTCACAGTTGCTAGTTAGTTGTTAACTGTAAATGTGTTCTTATTTTTATATGCATTTATTTTGTAGTCTTCTGTATGGTAACCAGGCTGACCCGAAACTAACCCTCTGCTTCAACCTTCTGAATAGCATGTATACAGCCTATTGGTATGTTTTTAAAGAATATATTTTAATTTTTATGTAAAAAAATCTATGAAATCTAAATCTATCCAGTTTCTTCTTGAAACAGTGTCTTACTATGTAGGCCAGACTATCACTGGACACACGGTCCCCTGAATATATTTCTTAAATACTAAAATTTGCACAACTATGTCAAAAACTCAAAGCATATAAAAATTCACTAAATATCAATGAGATGTTTTTCAACTGAAACTTAAAGTATATTTGATTATGTTTATACATTTTCATTTTGGAAAATGTATGTTTCAAATTCCAATCAACAGTTGCACAGACAAGGATGTAATTTAGCTGTATCATAGAGTTTATAGTTGCCCAACACAACAGCCAAAGCAAGAGTAAAGTGTCTTTCTTCTTGGGGTTGTGCATTAAATGTATAAATGCAAACAGAAAAAAGCCCATTCACATTGTTGCTGTCATTAGAGATGGAGAAATTTCTGCAAAAGGGGATAAAGCACTAACTATGTTAGAAAGCAGAGCATACTTCTTATTTTCTCTCTGAAAACCACGAATTGCAAATAAGTACTGAGATGGGAAAGGGAATCCTAAGTAGATTATGAAAAAGCTCAATTAGCCAGAGAAAGGTGAAATGGGATGAAGCTATTGTTCTTGGAGTGAGAAGGCAGCTACCAGTATGGCCTGGGAAGCAGACAACACCCCTACTAGCAAAATCCTGTGGACTGTGATTTGCTGAAATTGTTGGTGGTTAATTCAAACTCCACAGAGAGTCCTCTAGAAGCACCTAACCCTAAGTTCATGTTTGCATATGACTATTAGGGAACACTTTTCAGAGAATGAACTGGTGTAGGAAATGTTTCCTTGTGTGCTATTTGGGTGAATGGTGTATATTTTTAAGCCATGCAGTTTTTGGTGTTTATTTTATTTAAAAATGATCCATTGATACAGTACAGACAAAGCAAAATAGCTGCTTATGAACACTTAAATGTATCAATTTTCTATACATTAAAAGAATACTATTACTCATAATTTTATATTACTGTCAGTGTACTTAAAGTATACTATCCATACTATGTAGAAGTTCTACTGAAGATTTTCACTTTGTCTATATTTTATGTATATGTACTTTTATGGAAAAATGTCTATATTTTCATGGTGAAGACATATTCAGGAAAAATAGTAGGGTAACATACAAATAACATTTAAATTTTACCAATGCCATATATTCATTGGAATATGCCAAGCTTCATGCTGAGATTTGTGTGTGAATGTTCAAACTTGCTTGCTGTTTTTTTCCCCTTGAACCATCTATCTCAAACAACATGAAATACCATTGCAGGACTTGTCTGTGCATTTCAAACATGTGTATACAAACTGCTCTCAAAAGAGAGACTGATCTCTTGTTTATCAGGGACATGATACTTGGAAACTGAAAAGAATACGGCCACTATTTGTGATTTGGTTACATGGTAAACTCATAAATTAATGCAGTGCAAATATTCACTAGCTATATAACAATGGTTATTATATTTCTCTAAATTAATCTTTAAAGCAGGAAACATTTATTGGACTATTTGTATGCCAGGTTTTGAGCCTGTGTTGTAGTGATTGTATATATGAAAGCAACTTTATAGCCAGAAAAAAAAAGTGTGGGCTATTTGGTTTTAAACTTTATAACTTACAATTTGCCTTATGAAAAACCTTCCTTTTGGGAAATCTACAGCACAAAGTGGTCACAGCATTGATTTTTTTATTCTATACTTCCCAAAACATAGCTCAATGAGATTATTTCTCAATTCAACACTTTCCCACTATAATACTTGTTTTTATCTTGTTCATTTTCTGTAGGTTTTGTTCAATATTTTCTAGAAACCAATTTCACTTGTCATAATCTTTTTTCTATCCTAAAAATTCCTCTATTTGCTCTTGCTCTTGATTGACATATTATAAACCAAAATTGCAATAATTTATAGAATTTTAACTAAGAATAAACACTCTCAACTTGATAGCCATAAAACATACATTACAAATATTAAATGAATATGCAAACTTTTTCACATATTGAAACGGTCCTTAAAAACTGCAGGAGAATATGTGGTTAAAAACTCCTTGGGAGGTGTGCTTAGCAATAGACTTACGCTGTACATTTTGTACAGAAAAATATTTAATCTTCTTAGAGCCATGGGTGACATGCTTTACTTTCAAAAGGCCAAATGCTAATAATATTTAAGGATTTGTCTGCCAAGAGAAAAAGTCAAAAATATTATAAACACTCATATAATAAAAGAAAATGGATTAAAATATTCTTATTGATGAAATTAAATATATATCTATAATAACAGAGCAAATGTTTTTCTGTAATATGTCAGCTAAAGAGCAAAAAGGTAATTTTTTTAAAGATGGTGGGTCATCAGTGCTCTTTATCATTAACTGAATTGAAAACATTTGTCTGTGATAAATTTCCTCGCTTAGGGGCCATTCAAAGACAGGTGTAGTCTCAATTGTTCTGAGCTAGTGACTGCTCTGTGTTGGTTATCAGAAATTTTCAGACACAGGTAAACCAACCTCTCCCTCAGTACTGTTCTTACTGTCTGTCATCTTTGAACATTATTGCTATTACTGACCATTTAAACCTATTGTGTAACTTCAGATACAATTTTTTCCTTCAATGCATAAATCATTCCATTGACTTGAAGATAATTTAATTTAATCATAGGTTTAATTAAACATTTATTTACATGATTATGTAATTAAACTAATGTTTATATAGATTATGTAGATTCATAGCCTAAGTCTGTTTTAATGATGCCCACTATATTTTCTTTTATTTTAATTAAAGAATTTTATTTTAAAAAAACAAGGATAAATGTACAGATTTTAAAGCATTTTTGTATGAAAGTATATGTATACATTTTTGTCAGTACTTGAGGTTTTTTAAAGATTTGATAGTATGCATTAAAATCTTACTAGTTACAATGAGCATAAAGTACATGTAAAACAAGATGTAACCTGGAAATAGTCAAAGTTTTCTTGGTATGTAAAGATTAAACAAAATGATTTCTCTTATTTTTATGGCCTTTGTTTTTGTTGAATTTCATATAGTCTGTGAGTTGTTTCTGGGGTGTTCAGAGCTTTCTGGGGTTAGTATGAAATTATCATTGACTGCATACTATGTCTGTTCTTTTGTGACAGGGTTACCTCACTCAGGATGATATTCTCTAGATACATCTATTTTCTTAGGAATTTTATAAAGTCATTGTTTCTGATACCTGAATAGTACTCCATTGTGAAAATATACCACAATTTTTTATTCATTCATCTACAGAAGGATATCTGAGTTTGTTCCAGCTTCTGGCAATTATAAATAGGGCTGCTATGAACACTGTGGTACATGTGTCTTTGTTGTATGTTGGTGCATCACTGGAGTATATGCTCAGAAGTGGAATAACTGGGTCTTCAGGTAGTACTATGTCTAATTTTCTGAGGAACTTCCAGACTGATTTCTAGAGTGGTTGTACCAGTTCTCAACACCACCAACATTAGAGAAGTGTTCATTTTTCTCCGCATCCTTGCCAGCATCTGCTGTCATCTGAATTTTTGACCTTAGCCATTCTGACTGCTGTGAGGTAGAATCTCACTGTTGTTTTGATTTGCATTTTCCTTATGGCTAATGATGTCAAGAACTTCCGTAGTAGATTCTTCTCCACTATTCGATATTCCTCAATTGAGAACATTTTGTTTACCTCTGCACTCCATTTTTTAACAAGGTTGTTTGATTCTCTGATGTCTAACTTCTTGAGTTCATTATATACCTTGGATATTAGGCTTCTATCAGATATGGTGTTGATGAAGATATTTTCCCAATCTGTTGGCTGCCATTTTGTTTTCTAGACAGTGTCCTTAGCCTTTCAGAAACTTTGCAATCTTATTAGTCCCATTTGTCCATACACAAACCTTAGAGCATGAGTCATGGGTGTTCTGTTCAGGAAATTTTCTCCTGTGCCTATGTGTTCTAATGTTTTCCCTACTTTCTCTTTTAATAGTTTCAGTGTACCTGGTTTAAAGTGAAGATCTTTGATCCACTTGCACTTGAGCTTTGTACAAGGAGATAAGAAAGGGTCTATTTTCATTCTTCTGCATGCTGAGTGCCAGTTGGAACAACACCATTTGTTGAAGAGGCTCTCTTTTTTCCATTGAATGTTTACAGCTCCTTTGTCAAAAATCAAGTGACCATATATGTGAGGGCTCATTTATGGATCTTCTATTATATTCCATTGATCTACATGCCTATCTCTGTACCAGTACCATGCAGTTTTTAACACAGTTGCCTTGTAATATAGCTTGACGTCAGGGATGATGATTCCCCAGATGTTTTCTTGTTGTTGAAGATGGAATTCACTATTCTAGGTTTTTTTGTTATTCCAGATGAAATTGTACATTGCTCTCTCCAACTCTATAAAGAATTGGGTTGGAATTTTGATTGGGATTGCATTGAATCTGTAGATTGCTTTTGGTAAGATGGCCATTTTTACAATGTTGATCTTTCCTATCCATGAGCATGGGAGATCTTTCCATTTTCTGAGATATTCCCTGATTGCCTTCTTTAGAGATTTGAAGTTCTTCTCATACAGGTCCTTCACTTGCTTAGTTAAATTCAAGCCAAAATATTTCATATTGTTTGTGACTATTGTGAAGGGTATCTTTTCCCTAATTTCTTTCTTCACATGTTTGTCCTCTAAGTAGGGGAAGGCTACAGATTTGTTTGAGTTTATTTTATATCTAGCCACTTTGTTGAACTTGTTTATCAGCTGTAGAAGTTCTCTGGTGGAATTTTTCGGGTCACTTATGAACACTATCATGTCATCTGCAAACAGTGATTTTTTTACTTCTTCCTTTCCAATTTGGATCCCTTTGATCTCCTTTTGCTGTTTAGTTGCTCTGGCCAGTACTTCCAGTACTCTGTTGAATAGGTAGGGGGAGAGTGGGCAGCCTTGTCTAGTCCCTGATTTTAGTGGGAGTGCTTCAAGTTCCTCACCTTTAAATTTGATGTTGGTTACTGGTTTGCTGTATATTGCTTTTATTATGTTTTGGTATAGGCCTTGGATTCCTGTTCTTTCCAAGACTTTTAATAAGAATGGATGATGAATATTGACAAATGCATTTTCAGCATCTAGTGAGATGACCATGTGGTTGTTTTACTTTGAGTTTGTTTATATGGTGTATTACATTGATGGATTTCTGTATGCTAAACCATTCCTTTTCCCTGGAATGAAGCCTACTTGATCATGGTGAATGATCATTTTGATGTGTTCTTCAATTCAGTTTGCAAGGATTTTGTTGAGTATTTTTGCATCAACGTTCATAAGTGAGATTGGTCAGAAGTTCTCTTTCCTTTGTGTGGTTTAGGAACAAGGGTTATTGTGGCCTGAAAAACTGAGTTAGTTAGTGTTCCATCTTACTCTATTTTGTGGAATAGTTTGGAGAGTATTGTTATTAGGTCATCAATAAATATCTGATAGAATTCTGCACTGAACCCATCTGGACCTGGGCTGTTTTTGGTTGGGAGGCTTTTGATGACTTCTTCTATTTCTTTAGGTGTCATGGGATAGTTTAGATGGTTTACCTGGTCCTAGTTTAACTTCTATATGTGGTATCTGTCTAGGAATTCATCCATTTCCTACAGATTTTCAAATCCTTTTGAGTATAGACTTTGGTAGTAGGATCTCATGATTTCTTGAATTTCATCAGTTTCAGTTGTTATGTCTCCACTTTCCTTTCTGATTTTGTTAATTTGTATAATCTCTTTGTCCTCTACTTGGTTTGGCTAAGGGTTTATCAATCTTGTTAATTTTCTCAAAGAACCAGCTCTTAGATTTGTTGGTTCTTTGAGTGGTTCTTTTTGTATGTATTTGGTCAATTTCTAGTCTGAGTTTGATTATTTCTAGTAGTCTACTTCTCTTCCGTGTATCTGCTTCCTTTTTTTCTTGAGATTTCAACTGTGCTGTTAAGTTGCTAGTATATGCTCTCTCCAGTTTCTTTTTGGAAGCACTCAGAGCTGAGTTTTCCTCTCAGTACTGCTTTCATTGCATGCCAGAGGTTTGGGTATGTTGTGTTTTCATTTTCATTAAATTTTAGGAAATTCTTAATTTCTTTCTTTATTTCATCTTTGACCATGTTATTGTTTAATTAGGCATTGCATTGTTTCCATGTTTATATGGGCTTTTTCTTGTCATTATTGTTATTAAAGTCCAGCCTTAGTCCATGGTGATCTGATAGGATGCATAGGAGTATTTTGATCTTATATCTACTGAGGCTTGTTTTGTGACCGATTATATGATCAATTTTGGAGAAGGTGCTGTGAGGCGCTGAGAAGAAGGTATATTCTTTTCTTTTAGGATGAAATGTTATGTAGTTGTCTATTAATTCCAATTGGTTCATAACCTCTGCTAGTTTCACTGCATCCTTGTTCAGTTTCTGGTTCCATGATCTGTCATTGATGAGAGTGGGGTGTTGAGGTCTCCCACTATTATTGTATGGGGTGCAATGTATTTTTTGAGCCTTAGTAGGGTTTCTTTTATGAATATGGGTACTCTTGTATTTGTACCATATATGTTAATGATTGAAAGTTCCTCCTGACAAATTTTCCCTGTAATGAGTAAAAAGTTATCTTTTTTTGATAATTTTGGTTGAAAATCTACTTTATTTAATATTAGAATTAAAACACTCCAGTGTGTTTCTTGGGGCCATTTGCTTGTAAGTTTTTTCCCCAACCTTTTACACTGAGATAGTGTCTGTCTTTGTCTCTGAAATGAGTTTCCTG
This sequence comes from Micromys minutus, assembly GCF_963924665.1. Lineage (NCBI taxonomy): Eukaryota > Metazoa > Chordata > Mammalia > Rodentia > Muridae > Micromys > Micromys minutus. Next base: position 11,387,423 of record NC_137984.1, read on the forward strand.
TATGCAGCAAAATGTTGAAATCTGCTCATATATGTAGTTTGATAGCCTATATCTTTTTTTTTGGGGGGGGGGATTGTGTCCATTCATGTTAACAGATATTAAGGAATAGTGGTTGCTGTTTCATGCTACTTTTGCTGTAGAATTGTGCCTTTGTGTCTTTTTTCTTTGTGTTTTCTTGCTTAGTTATTTTTTTGTTTTTACTAGGATGTAGTTTCCCTTGTTGTATTGGGTTTTCCCTCTATAATTCATTGTAGTGCTGGATTTGTGGCCAGTTATTGTGTAAATTTAGTTTTGTACTAGAATATCTTGGTCTTTCCATCTACGGTGATTGAGAGTTTTACTGGTATAGCAGCTTGGGCTAACACTTGTGTTCTCTTAGGTTCTGCATGATGTATGTCCAAGATTTTCTAGCTTTCACAGTCTCTGTTGAGAAGTCTGGTGTAATTCTGATTGGTTTGCCTTTACTTGTTCCTTGACCTTTTTCCTTACTGCTTTTAGTATTCTTTCTTTGCTTTGGACACTTGGCATTTTGACTGTTATGTGTCAGGAAGAATGTCTTTTCTGGTCCACTCTATTTGAAGTTCTGTTGGCTTGTGTTATGCTCATGGTCTTCTCATTCTTAAGGGTAGGGAAGTTTTCTTCTACGATTTTGTTGAAGATATTTACTGTGCCTCTTAGTTGATATTCTTTGCTGTCTTCTATTCCTATTATCCTTAGGTTTGGTCTTCTCACTGTGTCCTGGATCTCCTGGACATTTTGGGTTAGGAGTTTTTTGGTTTTTACATTTTCTCTGACTGTTTTGTCTGTGTTTTCAATATTGTCTTTGGTTCCTGAAATTCTCTACAACATCTCTTGTAGTCTGTTCTGTGACTCCTGATTTCCTTTTTTTTTTTGTTTTTTTTTTTGTTTTCTACCTCCAGGGTTGTTTCTTTTATTGTTTTATTTATTGTTTCCATCTCAAGTTTCATTTCCTTCTTAAATTCTTTCATCTCTTTCGTTCTGTTTCCTCTAGTTTTTTTTATTTCTTTGAGTGTTTTCCTGTTTCCTCTTTAAAAGCTTCTATTTGTTTATGGTTTTCCTCCTGTTATTGTTTAAGTGAATTATCCATGCTCTTCTCTACTATCTCCATTACCATCTTGAGGTATGATTTTGGGTCTGAGTCTTATTTTTTTGGAGATTTTGGCATTCTGCTGCTTGCTGTGATGGAAGAGCTATGTTCTGATGTTGCCAGGTTGTCTTGGTTTCCTTTGTGTAAGTTTTTGCTTTCCTCTTGCCATCTTATTGTCTGTGATTTTATGTTGTCTTGTTGTCAGTGATTGCCTCCTGTCTTACCAGTGTACCTCTGTGTTCCTGGATCTCTGCTGTTTCAGGTGGCAAATGGCTTGAGTGTCTGGTCTGCATGCAAGGGCCTTCTGGGCAGACACTGAGTCACTAAGGCAGAATTCCTGCTTCCCTGGACCAACCAGAGGGCCAAGCTTACCACGGGCTAGGCCTAGCATTCTCTGTACCCAGGCTACTCACAGCACAGTCTCGTCAGGCCTGTGTCCCTGTATCTCTGCTGTTCATGGTGCCTAATGGGCTGAGTGTTTGGTCTGCACATGATGGCTTTTCGGGGGGACACCAAGTCCCTATTCCATGGTTCCTGCTCTCCTGAACCAACCAGGGGCTGTGCTTTCTGCAAGCTCGGCCCAGACCTCTCTGTGCCCTGGCCACTCATGGAGCAGTCTCACCAGGCCTGTGTCCCTGGATCTCAGCTATTACCAGTGGCAAATGGCCTGAGGGTTTGGTCCCACCCACTGTATTTTCTAAGTTTTATAAGGTTACAGCTCTTTATTATACAGTGAGTTTGTATTAAGATATCTAATATAAAATTGTTGCCATATTTTTAATAAATATTAAATGTGTACATTAAAATAGCTCATCATTTTCATAATAAAATTTGAGGCACCTGATAATGTTTTTTTGATATAATTACTTAACAAAACACCCATCCTACCAAAGTCTGAGTAAGATGCACTCCAGTTCAAATGTGTCTATTGCTCTGTATTATATATTTTGGATCAATTTGACTGGTGATTTAGAAACTTGTATCTTCTTGTGGATGAAAGATTATTTCAAACTGTCCTTTTTATGAAAGCTTCTTTCTCTGATATTTTTCCCTAAAATTTACCTATATCACAGTCTTACAAATGTTAGCCATATTTTATATCTGCTACTATTAATATACTTCTATATTCCATCTGTATTCTTTAGAACATTGCAAGGCTGGATTTTATTTAGAAAATTACTTTTTGTGCATTGTGGATTACTTGACACATATAGTAATAATTATGTTTTAAAATCATTTTTATGATTCATATGTTTTAAAATCCATTTTCAATTTTCTTAATTAAAAAATTTCCCTTTTTCAACATTTTGTTTTCTTTCATTTATTCTATATAAGATAAAACATTTTAACATTTTCTACTTTTCTGGCAGCAAAGTATTTATATAATCTCTTATTTCCTCTTTTTTGCTCTATCCTATTTTGATGCCATCTCCTATCTTTATTTTTCTCAGTTTTCTTTTATGCTGTCTCCTTTATGCATTTGTTTTTCAACAATTTGGCTGTGGTGATATGATAGTCCTTATTAATACTGTTTATTTGTGGTTTATATGCTCCATCAGATTAGGAATATCATTGCTACCTTTTAAAATGAATTCTGTTTCCTTCTTTATATTATCTTTCTTGGATATTGTGTATGTTCATATTAGAAAAATTAATCAGGCCATTTATATGCCTTTATTTTTCTTCTTGATATTTTCTATTTTCTCTCCACTTTAAGTTCAAATGGTTTACTGGTTGACTCCTTCCCACATTTAATTCTTGTGTTTGTTTTAAATCTTAAACTCTGTCAAAAACTGGTTCTGTTTATTTTGTTTTCAGTGGTAGAAATAATTTCTCCTACATGTTCCTCTCATTTTGGTAAAAATTAATGATTTTTAATTATTTCTATCTTATTCATTTTTACAATTTATTTATTTATTTATTTATTTATTAATAATTAATTTATTTAATGTTAATATCTTATACTTTTTTAATACATACATCAGATTTCTTACCAGTTCACCGAGTAAAAAGACTTCTCATTCTGATATAGATGTATCCATTGTGGCTGAGCTCTCCAGGATCCTGTCCACTTGGTTTTTCTGGGATGGACTCTGTGTGCTGTAAAGGAGGTTTTTATTAGACGTGGTGGCTACATGTATCAGTTGATATTAGTATAAGCTATAGAATGTAGTAAGAAATAATGCTGGACTAACAGAGTGCCTGGAGTAGATTTTTTCTAATATTCATATCATTAACCCATGAATGTTGGCTACGATTTCAGTAAAAGGCATTTTATCACTCCCTTTCAAACACACACACAGGCACACACATACATCCCCATACACACATATATGAATTCACACACACATATACACATACCACATATTCATGTCTATATGGCTGCAATTAATGTTTGTGTGTAACAATGTATTCAAACAAATGAGGCTACCAACCTGAAAGTATATTGGAGCAATACTGACGAGCGGCTGGAGGGAAGAAAATATAATTATATTCCAAAACCTAATTTTAGAATTAAAAATATCTCTCAATGGCTTGTAATTTACACTAATGCTATCTAATAATAGCTTTGAAATAAAGGAGACTCCAAATACTGTAGCTTCCAATGGGAAAGCTCACCCCATTACTAAGAAGGCAGACAACACACGGCTAAACCCTTCCATTGGATACTGATGTCGCTGCAGCTTTACCTGGGTCCCTGAGTTTCCTCTTTATCCACATGTAGCCCACTGCTACTCACAGGTTCCTTTGCTAGAGTGACTTAAACTTCAGCGCTTTTGGAACTCAAATCATTCATTCTCCATTTATATTTCTAAATTTTATCATTCTCCAAGGAAAGTTCCAGATTTAGGCATTTGCCTTGATAAATCCACTTGAAACTGCTGATTTTCATAGCTGTTGTTTTGATTTACTTTTTCTGTTCTTAAATGGCCTTAATGAGCTTTTCTGTCTTCAGGAGCACAACCTTTAGCCTGGACTTTTCTTCTCTTACCTACAAAACTAACATTTCCATAGCTCTGTTTACTACAAAAGGAGAATTGCTAATGCTAATTTCCACAACTATGCAATTTTAAATTCTGTTAATGAATGCTAACTATGGATATAATCACATATGTAGCACAGCTGTAAAAATGTCAGTCAACCTCTTAAAGTCATACCTTAGAGTTCGATGTCCTTAAGGAGGTGACATGACAGTGACAGTTAAACATTCGCAAATGGTGGCATTTACGTGAGTTATGCTGTCAGACTGATAATGATATTGCTTACACTGCTTAGCTCTAGCGTTTTAGCAACTTCAGAGCGTGTGTGGAGAAAGCACAGTAACTTGCTGCAGAAAGTAAACTTCCTGCCATCTGAACTATGTGTCATCTTGACATGGACAGACTTGGGGAATTTGCATGTTAATCTCCCTGAAGAAAGTTTGTAAGAAAGTTAATTAATATTTTTTAACCCACAAACTATCAAAAGAATGCTTTTTATTCTCTGTTTTCTTTGTTTTTATATACATTAGGTATAACCTAAACACTTGGTATGCATGTAAGTAAAATTAGTCATGTTTTTTTTTAAAATATAGGTAAAATATGAGAAACTATGGAAACAAGGAGATTTATATTTTCATTTTGTAATTGGTTATTTTTTTGCATTTCATATCTTATCCCCTTTCCTGGTTTACCCTCTATAAACCCCCTACCCCATCCCTCCTTACCCTACATCTATGAGAGTGCTTCTCCACCCACCCACTCTGCCTCATCTCCATAGCATCACCCTACACTGGGGCAGGCATCAAGCCTTCACAGGACCAAGGGCCTCCCCTCCCACTGATGCTAGATAAGGCCAACCTCTGCTACATATGCAGCTGGAGCCATAGGTCTCTCCATGTGTACTCTTTGGCTGGTGATTTAGTCCTTGGGAACTCTGGGGGGTCTGGTTGGTTGATATTGTTGGTCTTCCTGTGGGGTTGCAAACCCCTTCAGTTCCTTCAGTCCTTTCTCTAACTCCTCCATTGGAGATCATGTAGTCAGTCCAGTGGTTGGCTTTGAGCATGCACATCTGTATTGGTCAGGATCTGGTAGAGCCTCTCAGGATACAGCTGTATGAAGCTCCTGTCAGCAAGCATTTCTTGGCATCAGCAGGAATGTCTAGGTTTGAAGTCTGCATTTGCGATGGATACCCAGGTGTAGTTTCTGAATAACCTTTCCTTCAGGCTCTGCTTTACTCCTTGTCCCTGTATTTCCTCCCATATTTTGTTCACCCTTCTAAGATGGACTGAGGCATCTACATGTTGGTCTTCCTTCTTCTTGAGCTTCATATAGTCCATGAATTATATCTTTGGCATTCTAAGCTTTTGGGCTAATATCCACTTATCAGTGAGTACATATCATATGTGTTCTTTTGTGACTGTGTTACCTCACTCAGGATATTTTCTGGCTCCATCCATTTGCATAAGAATTTCATGAAGTCATTGTTTTTAATAGTTGAGTAGTACTCCATTGTATAAATGTACCACATTCTCTGTATCCATTCCTCTGTTGAAAGGCATCTGGGTTCTTTCCAGCTTCTGACTATTACAAATAAGGCTGCCATGCACATAGTGGAGAATATGTCCTTATTACATGTTGAAGCATATTTTAGGTATCTGAGGAGAAGTGGTGGTCACTCCTGTGCTCTCAGGTGTGTCAACACTCCCAGAAGACCAACTCTTTTCCTGAGGGACTTGGGTATGAAGGGCTGTGGCGCAGGGTCAGCTCCACCTGCAGATGAAAACAGAAAGGATCTTGTCAGGCTGTTCCTCAGTTCCTGTGTCCTGAGGGCTCCATGGGGTCCGTCTTGGGCCAGGTATTTGAGCAGAAGTAGTGCTTTCAGGTGTGTCAGCACTCTTTGGAGACCAGCACTTTCCCTGTGGTATTCGGCATGGAGAGAAGACTTATATTTTCAAGACTCATCTTTTCAGGTAAAAATGAAATTTAAGAAAATAAATCTTCTAAAAATATATCATTTTATTAGATTTTTTGAACACATTAAAAGATACAATACCGACCAGTAAGAACAGTTTTGATAATGTTTTCCTCTGATAATGCTAACATTTACTAGTAGTCATATGCTACAATTGACTCTGCTCACATATGTCATATTATCCATATGAACTACGATTTTTAATTGGACATAAGTTTTAACATCATATGCCTTATCAATGGTGTAAGAGAATACAATAATTTCATTGGTAAGTATTTTATTTTTAAAATAACCTAGGTGTGTGCAGTCATTTTCTAGATAGTTAGATAGAATATTTGTTGATATTTTCATAGTTCTGTATGTCAGTTGTTATTGCAATTGCCTCATGAGATGATAGAGAACCTAAAATTTCATGATCTGCATAAAGGTGCAGAATAAGAAAGCCAATGATATGATTTGGTTCAAGTTAAGCTCTTGAGCCTTAGAGGACTTAAATGTAAACCTTAGATTGAGGCTAGAAAACTACACGTTTTGTAGAAATATTGATATGCATTATGGAATCCAAAGGCCCTGGACACAATTATATATTAGTGGCAGGAGATAAGGGTTTCAAGTCAAGAAGAGCAAAGTGGAATATGCCTTTCTCTTTCCTTTTGGTCTGTAAGGACCCTTCACAGATTGCACCATATTGGGATGACTGGATATTCATTAGAAATATACTCTGTTCTATACTAAATGTATTCTAAAAACATTCCCACAGACACAGTAATTAATAAATACCATTTACTAAATATCTGGTTATTATTTGGTCTCATTACAGTGATAAAAATGAGCTGTAATTTATATATATTAAAAATATTTTCCATGATAATATTCAAGTCTCCTGTTTGTGCTGATTAACTGAATAAGAAATGGTGAATATCATTTAGCTCAAATTAAAAAAAATACTTCATTTGTTAATGATAACATGTGTGTCCTGTGTCTGTGTAATACAACAGATAAACATCTAAAGAAAGATGAAGTGGGGTAGCAATGAACTGCAATTTGTAAACATAACTGGAACACAGCATTCCTTACTCTTTTGATTCTGCTTTGGACAATTAGAGATTGGAAGAATGACAAGGAAGTTTATTTAGGCAAGACTACAAATGTGAGAGTCTCAGCATCTCCCACGTAGAAAAGTTCTTTGTAAATAATTCTCATGAAAAGCAGAACCAAATACACACATATTTTTTTTACCATTTCCTCTTCAATTTCATAGAATACATTTTTTTCTGTTCATAATGTAGTGACATTTTTTGCTCTTAATATATTATGAATCCTGCATAATTTATTAGCCATTCCTACTTGAACAGTTAAATGCACTCTCTCACTATGATTGTCAGTGATTTTCATCTGTAAATACATTCTTTATTTCAAAGGAAAAATAGCATATTCTGGCCTGTTGGTATGATGCTTCCCCCACACACTCACATATACACACAATAAACATGGTAAATCTGAAGGATATATATATATCATACTTATGCATACATACAAATAATCTTAAAATGCCTCTTTACCCTGTATTTCGCCCAGTCAATAATGTTTTCCTACTACTGATGAAGAAGTTGTAGGTATGTCCTTACTTATCAACTTCCCCAAGTGTATAATTTTCACAGACAACTAAAATCTCTTGAATATCAACCTGAACCATTCACTCATTAGCTGGGGCATACTGGGTTCTTGGTACAGAAATAATCAGTAGACAACTTTCTCCATTAAACACTTTTCCAGTGGCCCTATCTTCATTTTTTTTTATCTATTGAGATACACCTATTATACAGGATCTTATTCCTTAGTTACTCTGAATCTTTTTCAAAACTTTCTGTAACATGCTCTTTCCTTTACAGTCACCATATGCTTTCATTTCCCTCACTGCAGAGACAGTAATGACTGGGATCAGGAATCATGTGCTTGAAACTTGATGCTATCTCCAATAAAATATCATAAAGTTCAGAAACTCAACCTATGCAGATGAGGACCACTTTTTCAGCAATTATAGGGACAAACTTTTAGAATGTTCCTAAGGATTGTGCTGACTTAGGAAAGTTGCATGTATAGGTTCTCTTGAAGATCCACAATTTCACTAGCTCTGGATAATTGATTAGGTTTCCAATAACAAAATTGATGACTATCTTGTTAGGTAGGCCTTAAATCTCATTGAATAGCTGGTGGTTACTGCCAAGGTATTTGTGCCACCACCACATTCCCAGTGTTTTTATGACATTATAACATGCTAGTACTGTGATTTATATGCATTTTATATGGGCAGTAATGGTGTTTTCTTCATTCCTTTCTAAGCTAACATCTCACTTATGGTGTCATGAAACCAACCAATCCTATATGATACAATTTACAAATATACCCAGCACAGAAAGTTGAACAAACATTGAGAAAGAGGGTTCATATTTATTGTAAGAACCATAGGATCAGGGAATTTGCTGTAGGATTGTGTCTCCTTTTATGTCAGAAGATACACCCATAAAAGATCACCAGCACAACTGCCTAAACATTTGTGAACAAGTAGAGCAATAGAAACGATAGCGTGGATAGATCAAAACACTCGAGACCTCAACACTACACAAGGACATATGACAGCTAAGGACTGATGAGGGAGGGAGAAATCCTTCCCCAGGGAAGAGCATACCAACTAGCTATCCGACATCAAATGATCAGTCCTTCAAACAAACATACAAGTGACATTGTTCAGACTGAGAATATTTTATTTATATATTTAACAATGCATTATATGTCTATTTAATAATAATGGAAAAGGGGATGTGAACCTTATAGGGAATAAAAAATATTTTAAGGAAAAATTGAATATGGAAAGGAAAGCGAGACAGTATACAATTATATTGTCAAACTAGCAAAAACAACCAACAAAAACTTCAATTTTTATATTTACTATTAAACTAAATTATATTTTTTGGTTATGTGCATGTATGATTGGCAGAGCAAATGTCAGAGAAAAACTTATAGGAGTGAAATTTCCCCTTAATATAACCAGGAGTTGGAACATGAACCTTGGCAGCAAACACCACTACTTGTTGAGTCATCCCTGACCCAGAAATCAAATTGTAAAGGTAGTAATCAGTCCAGTGACTTCACAGAGCTGCAATAGAATCAAACCAATCTGAGCAAAGAGTTTGGAGAATGAAAGGAATTTCTGAGGAATAAATGTTAGATACCACCTTAGTTATTATTGCTTAACTGTGATACATTATAACCTCACATTCTGATGATGATTTCATCTAATATCCTGGCTTATCTTGACAGACTTCTTAGTAGACATGTTCCCTAATGTGGCCATAATCTGCACAAGGGTGTATGTTTCAACCGTGTTTAGTGTGAATTAGCATGTTGTTTTTTAAAAATATTCTTGACTTCAAATACTATGATCAAAAATTAATGTAAGGATCTGCTCTGTTGACAACACAGCTCTAGATATTTTTGAAAATTTCATACATATCTGAACACACACTTATTTGTCTGCTGCAGACCTGCTTCTTTTCTGAATTCCTTCTTTTTCTTAATGGCATCACCAGCCACCACAGCAGAATGCTCAGATGTTATGTGATGTATTAGGATTCCTTCTGAAATGAAAGGGGCATGACCTTTGAATCAAACACACCTGGCTTCAAACAGGGCATCTCCATTTCCTTGCCATTTGACCTTGGGCAAATCAAATAACCTGTGAGTTTCTTTTTTTTTCATTTGTAAAATAGAAATATATGTGTGTATCACACAGGGCTATTACAAGGATTAAATGGTATAGCATATGTAAAACACCTGGCGTAGTTCTGGGCATAAAAAGCATACATACTTCATAAATATACATTACGTCTTACTTTCCTCTCCTTCAAATGGAGGAACAGATCCAATTGATCTGCAGCTGGGATATTTTTGAGTCTTTCTTTTCTTTCTAATCCTGTTGAATAAATTCCTATTAATCTTCTCATCAAAATTTCCACTGTACACCCTCTTAATCAATACCTCCCTCTGCCCCAGTTCTCTTTGAGGAACCTCTTGTTTCCAATTCCTTCTCTAAATATCCACAAATAGTTTTACAAGGCTGGCTCAATAATTCATTAATTATTGGTTCATTGCTCTGCTGCCCATGACAGTAATGTATAGCCATAGTCTATATTTACATGTATAGTATCATGAATGATATTGTTGTACAAATATGCTGAACTGTGGGCTTTCAGGTCCACAAGCATATTTTAAATATGCATAATTAAAACATATTTACCTGGTCTCATCTTTCAAAAGATTATACTACATACCTACCTATTATTATATTGATCTGTATTTGAGGTAGCATTGAGTAATTTATTCTTGAGAGCAATTATAACTTTTTGGAGGATGTATATACAGCAACATGAGAAAATTTGGGAAAGAAATCCTAAGTGAATATCTCATCACAATACCTTTTCCCAGTTCTGGAAATCAAATTCACAGCTTTATGGATTCTGACATTGAACTATATCCAATATTTTTTGTGTAGATTGTGATCATATGTAACATCTGGGGGATTTCTTAATAAAAAGCATTTCTGAGTGTTGATGATATAATAGCAAATAGAAATATTCACTAAAAAGGTAGATAAACTAAAACATTTCATATGTATATGCATATATTTATTTATATGTAATTTTGAGGTAGGAGATGATGGTTGGAAGAAGGAGCACCTTCATGGAAACAAGGGGGAGGGGGAGAGCAGGTGGGAAGACAGGGAGAACATTTAAAATATAAATAGAGAGAATATCCAATTAAAAAAAGGAAGGGGGACTATTAGGAAGTGGGGAAACATGGTAAGGGGAGGGGGAGAGAACAGCAATAAAACATTTGTACAAAAATTGAATATATGTATACATATATATGCATATATATTCTAAATTAATACTTTGCTCAGAATTGTGTGTTTCCAAAATATATCTATAATGTGTATGAAAATGTTTCATCATATAGAAAAGTCAAAATCTTTACTACTTCTAGGCCAAACGATTTCACATCATCAGAACTCAACCATTGTATACTACAAGGCAGACTAAGTTCCGGAATAATGCCAGCGTCTCAGATGGCTACAACTTTCTCTGATTTTTGGAATCACAACTCTCCATTATTATAATCTTACAGAGTACCATCTTTACATTTACTGCATACAAAATGTGTGCTTGCATGTGCATGCACCCATTCATGCATTAGTGTGCACTGGTGCAAAAGTATATGCTTTCTGCAGGTCAGTGTTGATGGCTTTTTCTTCATCCTTCTCTACCTCATTTTTGAGTTAACATTTTTAAACTTCAGAGTAGCTAATATGAACTCACTGGTATAGCAGAAAGTCCCAGGCAGGCCAACATCTCTGTATCCATAGTAATAGGGTTATTGCAGGATGCTAGCATTCTGGGAGTTGGCCTCTGCATTTGATGCATGCTCAGCCAGTCCTTTCCTAACAGAGTTACATCCTTAATTCGTCTTGTAAATTTAAGAATGATTTTTTTCCTATCATGGTGTCTAGAAGCTTTGAATTTGTGTATGTGCGTTAAAATAAACTGGCTAAGCTTTAAATAATATCTTCTGGAATTGGCAATTTTTTTTGCCATGTTAAAATAAAATGGGCTATGGATTAAGTTTTTAGAATGGTGTCTTCAGTCTCAACAAATGATAGAGCTCGTTACTTAGCACTTGCTAATTTATTAATTTTGTTTACAAAAATTTTATATAGTATTGTTAAAACTTGTTTCTTCACATCTTAAACAGTTGAAATAGTATATATGATTGCTATGGCTTCACTATTCTACTGTTTGCTTTTGTTTATAGTATTATAATTGATACTTATTAATTGATTTCTATAGAGTAGCCTGGGGGATTCACTTAGAACCATGATTCTAAGCTCGTGGGTTGCAACCCTTTGGTAAACCTCTATCTCCAAAAATATTTACTTCTCAATTCAAAAGCAGTAGCAAAATTGCAGTCATGAAGTAGCGTCGAAAATAATTTTATGGTTGGGATCAACACAAAATGGGGAACTTTATTAAAGTGTCGATGCATTAGGAAGGTTGATATATGACAGTTAAATTCAGATATTTTGCATAGAACATATTGTTTAAACATTCTGACATTAATTTTTTCATTTCAAAATTTAGAATATAGATGGCATTAATTCATGCATCTGTTTGATTGGGATAAGTAAAACTCTGTGTGATTATAGTTTCAAACAAAAATAGAAGACTTAATTGATCAGCCAAAATTTAATAAATGTACCCTAGGAGAGTTTCAATTTACTGAGGACAAAGTCAACTATGTTTCCACTTACTCAGCTTTTATTCTATGGAGTAAGGTGTTCTGTGAAACATTTTTCTTTTCAAATGAGGTATGATAGTCTTTGGCCTGCATCTTTGCTCTCCCCCTTCTTCTGCTCTCCCCCTTCTTCCGCTCTCCCGCTGGCCATATTCAACATTCTCGACAAATGCTCTTCTGCTTCCATTGTAAAAAGTGTGTTTTACTTGTCTGACTCCGGTATATTTTGTCTGGAATCAGGATGTCTAACATCATCCATTCTTTAGCATCATGGGATCATTTCTTTTTTTTTTTTTTTTTTTTTGTCTTCAAAACAAGATTTATTTTTTTTTAACATGAAAATACATGGAAAATACATTGGTCTCTTATCTGTTACAAATAAGACTCAACAACAAAAAAACATCTGCAGGAATCACTATCCCTGACCTCAAGCTATATTACAAGGCAATTGTGCTGAAAACTGCATGGTACTGGTACAGAAATAGGCAAGTGGATCAATGGAATAGAATAGAAGATCCAGAAATGAGCCCTCATGTATATGATCACCTGATTTTTGACAAAGGAGCAGTAAACATTCAATGGAAAAAGGACAGCCTATTCAACAAATGGTGCTGGTCCAACTGGCACTCAACATGCAAAAGAATGAAAATAGACCCGTTCTTATCTCCTTGTACAAAGCTCAAGTGTAAGTGGATTAGGGATCATTTTTTATAGATGGTTATTTTGTTTATTTACATTTCAAATGCTATCTCCCTTTCCAGTTTCTGCTCTAACATGCCCCCATTTCTCTCCCCCTACCCCTCCCTACACTAGGGTTCTTCCCCCACCCATCTACCTACTTCAGTGGCACCTTCCTAGCATTCCTCTGTTCTGGGGCATCAATCCTTCACAGGACCCAGGGCTTTCCCTCCCGTTGATGCCAGATAAAGCCATCCTCTGCTATACATACAGCTGGAGCCATGGGTTCCTCCATGTGTGCTCTTTGGTTGGTGGTTTAGTCCCTGGGAGCTGTTGGGGGGGGGGGTCTGGTTGTTTGATAGTGTTGTTATTCCTGTGAGATTGCAAAACACTTCAGCTCCTTCATTCATTTTCTTGACTCCTTTATTGGGGTCCCTGTGATCAGTCCGATGGTTGGCTGCAAGCATGTTCATCTGCATTTGTTAACGTTCTTGCCGGGCCTCTCAGGAAACATCCATATAAGGATCCTGTAGGCAAGCACTTCTTGACATCAGCAATATGGGATGGATCCCAGGGTGGGGCAATCTCTGCATGACCTTTCCTTCAGTCTCTGCTCTACTTTTTGACCCTGTATTTCCTTTAGACAGGATCAATTCTGGGTTAAAATTATATGAAGTGTAGGTGGCCCCATCACTCAAACAGGAGTCATGCCTAACTACTGGATACAGTCTCTACAGGTTCTCTCCCCTTTGTGGTGTATTTTAGCTGTTGGGTCCTGGGAGCCTCTTGTTTTTCTGTTATCTGGGCTTTTTCGGTGTCTACCCCCAGTTTCCCATCCACCATCACTAGACTCCTTGATTCAATGTAAAGTATGACCTTATTAGCTTTGGTTGATATTATTATTTTAGATGTTTTCAAACAATATAATTTGATTTATGGTTTCCCCTTCTCCATGTCCCCTAAGATCTTGAACATCTCCTCATGTAGTCATATCTAAGACTTTCTGTCGGGCTCTCATCTTAGAATGCAAATAGGCATCTATAACTAACAAACTAATAACCAACCCAGAATAGGACAAACCAATAGCAGAATAGAGCCAGAGAAAAGGCTGAAGTGCCGTATATAGAGTACATAGATGCTGAGATATACGTTTTAACGCACAGAAAAGCCAAAAACAAACAAAAAAAAAAAACAAGAAACCATGATATATAACCAGAAGATGTAATTTTTTAATTGACCTTTGTCATAGTAAATGTGTCCTAATATTTTATATGTTAGGGTCTAATGCCCCTAGCACTTTCTTAACATTTTGTGAAGACTTAATGTTCCAAGTAGATTGAGAAGTCATTTTGAAACAGTGCTAGCCAGTCTGTGGTATATTTTACTCATTTTCTTAAGATTTATTTTATTTTATTTTATTTTATTCATATGTGTATACTGTAGCTGTCTTCAGACACACCAGAAGTAGGCATCAGGTCCCATTACAGATGGTTGTTAGACACCATGTGGTTGCTGGGAATTGAACTCAGGACCTCTGGAAGAGCACTCAGTGCTCTTAACCACTGAGCCATCTCTCCAGCCCAATGGCATATTTCAAAATCAAGTATTATTAGTGCTATAGCACTGCTCTTTTTGGTTTACCTACTTGAGATCATCTACCTACAGTCTCACCAATAGTACGTTCTGTACAATATGAACCTTTGACAGAACAGCAGGCTCCCTTACCAGTTTGGCTTCACTGCAGGCCCCTTTTTGTAGAGCACACAGGATTATCTGTGCAGATAACTTTTTCAAATAAAGTATTTTTTTCTTATGTTTCCTGTTGTATTCTTCCCTACCTTCCTAGTAGAAGTGCCCACAGCAGACCTTTGTGAATTGGTCTTGGTCATGTTTAGTACTTCACTATTAAAAACAAAGTTATTTGCACATTTCTATGTGACTTAATTATGATGATATTTACCGTAATTCTAGGTTTTGAGAATTGCCAAATGGAATGGTTTCTAAACTTGCTACATGTGTAGCAGAAGCCTACCTGGTCTGGCCTCAGTGGGAGATGACACACATAATCCTCTAGAGTCATGAGGCCCCAGGGAAGAGGCAGGCTCGGTGTGGTGGGGGAAGAGTCCTTTTGGAGCAATGGGGAAATGAGATAAGGAAATGTGGGGAGGAGACTGAGTGGGACAGGCAATAATTGAAATGTTAATAAGTTAAGTAATTAAAAACTACAATGAGCATAATTTAAAAATGCCTTTTAGACATGTAAAAATAGCAAAGTCAGAATCACACCACATCCAAGGCTGCACTGATAACCAGAACCCAGTGATATCACTTACTGAAAATAAGCAGACACAGTCCTAGAACCCCATGATGCCCATTGGACAGGAGGAGAGGCTACATGAAATGCTCTGCCCAAGAAAACTTTGACTAATTCCGGGTTACGTCCTCTTTTACATGTACTTTATGCTCATTGTAACGAGTAAGATCTTAATGCCCACTACCAAACCTTTAAAAAAATAAAACAAGCACTGACAAAAAATGTATTCGTATACTTTTATGCAAAAATGCTTAAAATTTGTACATTTATCTTTGATTATTAAAATAAAGTAGTTAAAAGAAAAAGAAAAAGAAATGCTCTGCCCTATACATCTGGAGAGAGACCACCTTGATCAGCCTCATAACTGCAGAGTCACCCCCAGGATCCTGACCCTCAAACTTGAGCATTTTGTTAGACACTAGACCTGAAGGTATCTATCTCCCTTCTTGCTCAAGACAAGAACACTTGACCAGGAAACAAGTTTTGAATGCCTAGCTTGTTCTCAGGCCTGAGATAAACCAAATCTCTGAGAGAGAGCTTTGTTGTCTGAAACAACAGGGCCCGAAGGTGGCTACAAGGTGGTATGAGCCAATGTCTCCATTGAAGAGAATGAAGTTCTCCATGACTGTTGCCTGTTATGCAGGTTTGTGTTCATAACAGAAAACAGAGACAATAAAATATATAGGTTGTTGTTCCATTCTGTTCTTCAGGGGCCAAGAAAATACTTTGTTACATGTCTTAAAACTCTAGAAAACCGTTTCTCCAGTTTTTGTTCTCTTTACAGCTGGAAAAGCTACTGAGATTAAATAGGCAGTAATTTGCATAAAAAACTTGAACAGAAACTAATACAAAATAGCTCTGGTGTTTTTAAAATGAGAAAGAGAAAACCTGTATTATTTTCAAATATTAATATAAACTGTTTTTTTGATATCATCTCTACCATTTGTAAATAGAAATAGTTTATGTATTCACTTTATTGAATTTTCATTATTCAATAATCTTGATTTCTTCACATAGCTGCATCTCTCCATTTGCTGTAACTGTGCATATTCCTAGAGGACTGTCTTTTCCTGACTTAATAGGGTATGTTTTCTACATTTAACAAAAACAAGTTTTATATTAGGAAGAGTTTACATTATCATTATTTTTAAATGCATTTTCAATAGTTTTAATATTATATTACAGATAATTTTGTAAATATATTTCTTTGTCTTTGGGTTGCATTGTGTTTTAATAAAAGGGAATGGTATGAAAGCCATTATTACTTTTGCTTGTTTGTATCCTACCAGTGTTTCTGGTTTCCGTGTGCATCCTGATTCTTCATTATGTCATGTTTTATATTTGAAAGATCTTACTTATTAGTTTAACTATATTTCTTTTACTTCATTGTTCTTCCTTTTGAGGTCCTAATAGTAGTAAAAGTTCCAGTGATGATCACTTGCTTTTCCGCAGCAGCTTTCTCACATATGGCCTGAGTAGCCCCAGCCCTATGGAGGATCAGATACAGAAATCCCTTACCATTGAACCTAACACATTAGAGTCGATATTTGAAATTCTTGAAATTCTTAGAATTCATTAAGACTTGAAATTCTTCGTATCCATAGATGTTAAATAACCCTAGTAAGACTTAAGTTTTAAAAATCTGTGCCAAGAGATAAGTGAGTAGTTAGAGAATTAATCTTGTTTGATTTTTACTGTCAAAGCTCATTTATTTTATTTGTATATACATTACTGTTTTGAGTTGAAATTATTGATAAAATATTTAAGTATCTTTAAGTTGTTTATTATATTACATGCCAATCATGAGAGTTAGCATTGTATCTCAATGAGGACAATCAAGTCTTATACATAATGTTATCCTTGTTTCCCAAGTGCTTTTTTATGTTCACTTAAATTCATGTTACAAAATGTACGTCTAATATTCTGTGATCATAGCCATTGTGATTAGTAGAAGGTGGAATCTCAGCATCCTTGTTCATTCCCCTGGTGACTAAGGACTTTGTACATTTCTTTAAATGCTTCTTAGCCATTAAAGATTCCTCTGTTGTGAATTCTCTGCTTAGCTTTTTAGCCCATTTTTAAAATTTGATTGGGGTTATTTTCAAGGGGGGGGGTATCTTCTTGAGGTCGTCATATATTTTGGATATGGAGTTAGTGACGATTTTTTTTTCTTAATCTGTCCTATTGACTATGTCCTTTGCCTTACAGAAGCTGTTCAGTTTCATAAGGTCCCATCAATTTTGAACTGAGAGCCAGAGTCATTAGAGTTCTGTTTAGAAAATATTTCTCCCTGTGCCAATAAGTTCCAGGTTTTTTTTCCCGCTTTCTTCTCTATCAGATTCATTGTATCTGGTTTTATGTTTAGGTCCATGATGCAGTTGAACTTGAGCTTTGTACAAGGTGACAAATATGGATCATTTTCCATTTTTTCATATAACAACTGCCAGTTAAACCAGAACCATTTATTGAAGATACTTTCCTTTTTCAATGTATATTTTGGCTTCTTGGTCAAAGATCAAGTGTCTATAAGTGTGTGGTTTTAATTTTGTGTCTTCATTTCTATTCCATTGATCAACCTGTCTGTCTCTATACCAATACAGTTTTTTAAACTATTGTTCTTTGGTACAGCTTGAGGTCAGGGATGGTGATTCCCGCAGAAGTATTTTTGTTGTAAGAAATTATTTTTGCTAACATGGGTTTTTGTTTTTTCCATAGAATATTGAGAAATTTTCTTTTTATGTATTTGAAGAGTTCTGTTGGAATTTTCATGGAGTTTTCATTGAATTTATAGATTGCTTTTGGTAGGATTGCCATTTTTACTATGTTAATTCTACCAATCCATGCACATGGGAGATATTTACATTTTCTGAGGTTTTTTTTTTTTTTTTTTTTTTTTTTTGATTTCTGTCTTGAGAGACTTGAAGTTCTTGTCATAAAGATCTTTCACTTGTTTGGTTAGTGTTACCTCAAGTTATTTTATATTTCTTACAACTATTATGAAGAATGCTTGTTTATCATTTGTATAAATAAATGTTACTGATTTCTTTGAGTTAATTTTATATCCACATACTTTGCTGAAGTTATTTATCTGATGTAGAAGTTCCCTGGTAGAATCTTTATAGTAGACTTATGTATACTATCATACTGTCTGGAAATAGTGATACACTGACTTCTTCTTTGCTACTTTGTAATCCTTGATCTGTCATTGTTGTCTTATTGCTCTAGATAGAACTGCCCATACTACAGTTAATAGGAACAGAGAGAGTGGGCATCCTTGTTTTGTCTCTGATTTTAGTGGGATCGCTTCAAGTATTTCTCCATTTAATTTGATGTTGGCTATTTTAATTTCTGTAAATTGCTTTTAGTATAGTTAGTTCTAGTCCTTGATTTCCTGATCTCTCCAAGACTTTTAACATGAAGAGATGTTGCATTTTGTCAAATGATTTTTCAGCATCAAATAAGATGACCATGTGATTTTTTTCTTTTGGGTTTGCTTATATAGTGGATTATGTTTTCAGATATTGAAACAACCTTGCAACCCTTGAATTAAGGCCTACTTGGTCACGGTGAATGATGGCTTTGAATTGATCTTAGATTTTGTTTGCTAAAATTTTACTGAGTATTTTTGCATTCATATTCATAAGCAAAATTGGTCTGATGGTCTCTTTGATAGTTCTTTGTATGGTTTAGTTATCAGAGTAATTGTAGCTTCATAGAATGAATTAGGTAATGTTCTTCTGTTTTGATTTTATAAAATAATTTGAGAAGTGTTGATACTAGCTCTTCTTTAAAGTTCTAATGGAATTCTGCCCTAAACTCATCTGGCTCTGGGTTTTTGTTGTTGTTTGTTTTGTTTTGTTTTTGCTTTTAAGTTGGGAGGTTTTTGATGACTTCTTCTATCTCCTTAGGGGATATGGGCAAATTTAGATAGTTTACGTTTTCTTGATTTACCAGGTATCTGTTAGAAAAACAGACAATTCATCTACATTTTCCAGTATTGTTGAATATAGGCTTTGTTGTAAGATCTGATGATGTTTTGAATTTCCTTAGTTTCTGTTGTTATGTCTCCTTTTTCATTATTGGTTTTGTTTATTGGATACTGTCTCTGTGCACTTTAATTTGGCTAGGTGTTTATCTTGTTGATTTTCTTAAAGAACCAGCTTTTGGTTTTGTTGATTCTTTGTATAGTTCTCTTTGTTTCTATTTGGTTTATTTATACACTTTGTTTGGCCATTTCCTCCCTCTGCTCCTCTTGGCTCTATTTGCTTCCTTTTTGTTTTTGTTTTGTTTTTCTTTAGAGTTTTTAGGTATGTTGCTGAGTTGACAGTTTAGAATCTCTCCTATTTCATCACAAGGACACTTTTGTGTGATAAATTTTCTTCTCAGCACAGATATCATTGTGTCTCATGTGTTTGGGTTTGCTGTGACATCAGTTTCGTTGAATTCCAGGAATTCATTAATTTCTTTCTCTATTTCCTTTCCGTCCAAATTATCATTGGGTAGAGAGTTGTTCAGTTTCCATGAGTTATGTAAGATTTTTCTTGTCTTTCTTGTTACTGAAGACTACCATACCCTGTGATGATCTGTTAAAATGCATGTTCTTAGTTCAACCTTCTTCTGTCTGTTGAGTATTGTCTGGTTACCAATTCAATAGTCAACTTTGGAAAATGTACCAGGAGATGCTGAGAAGAATGTACATTGTTTTGTTTTAGGGCAAAATGTTCTGTATACATTTGATAAATCCATTTGATTTATAACCTCTTTTAGTTTCAATGTGTCTCTGTCTACTTTCTGTTACAATGACTTGTCCATGAGTAAGCTTGGAGTGTTGACGTCTCCCACTATTATTTGTTGTTTTCAATGTGTGTTTCTAACTACAGTAAAGTTTCTTTTATGAATGTGGGTGCCCTTGCATGGGGGGGGGCATAATTGCTAAGAACTGAGAATTTCTCTTGGTAGATATTTCTTTGATGAATATGAAAAAAACCCAGTATTGCTTGATAACTTTTGGTTGAACACAGATGAGTTGTAGTTTCTGTTATGTTGTTGTAGGTATGTGATTCTATCATTTGGGTTTTATTGTGAAATGATAAATTTCTTGTTTTCTCTTTGTTGTAGATAACCTCCTTGTGTTGGAATTTTTCTACTAGAATTTTTTGCAGATCCTGATTGGTAGATAGATATTGTTTAAATTTAGTTTTGCCATCAATACTTTGGTTTCTCCATTTATGATGACTGAATTTTACAGGGTATAGTAGCCTGGGTGAACATTTGTTTGCTCTTTGTGTCTGCATGACCTCTGTCCTCTTTAGGCTTTTAGAGTCTCTTTTGAGAAATCTGGTCTAATTCTGATAGGTCTGCATTTCTATGTTACTTGGCCTTTTTTCCTTACAGTTTTTAAATATTCTTTTTATGTTCTGTGCATTTTGTATTTTGATTATTATGTGAGAGACGATTTTCTTTTCTGGTACAAGCTATTTGTACAAGGTTGTACATTGTGGCCGTCTTCATTTTGGTTTGGGAAATTTTCTTCCATGATTTTGTTGAAGACATTTCTGGATCCTTTAAGCTGGAAATTTTTACTCTCTTTTATCTCTATTATTAATCACATTTGGTTTTTTCATTGTGTTCTGAATTTTCTGGATATTTTGGGTTAGAAGTTTTTTGTGTTTTGTGTTTCTTTTCAGTTATGTCAATGTCTTCTATGGTGTCCTCTACATCTGAAGTTTTCTCTCTATCTCTTGTAATCTGTTGTTGATGCTTATATCTGTAGCTCCTAACCTCTTTTCTAGGTTTTCCATTTCCAGAGTTGCTTCCATTTGTGTTTTCTTTATTGTTTCTATTTACACATTTAGGTTTTCAACTACTTTGTTCAATTCCTTCACCTGTGTGATTGTATTTTTTTTTATATTTTTAAAGAATTCATTCATTTTCTTTTTAAGGGCTACTAACTGTTTACCTGTTTTTTTTTTTTCTTGTGTTTCTTTCAGTGGGTTATTTATATCTTCCTTAAAGGATTCTATTATTTTCATGAGATAGGTTATTTAGGTTAGAGTCCTGATTTTCACCTGTGTTGGAATATCTAGGACTTGGTGTGGTGAGAGAACTGATTTCTGATGGTGCCAAAGTATATTTGCATCTAGTGCTTATAGTCTTGAGCTTGCCTGTCACCCTTCTGGTTATCTCTAGTTTTAAATGGCCTGCGTATCTGTCTAGGGACTCCTTCCTGTGTCACTGGGTTGTTGCAGATATCCTGAGAGTCCTGTGGTTCTGACTGTGGCAGATTTCCTGAAAGGCCTTCAGATTGTGGCATGCACACCAATGATCTGTTGCCCTGGCTCCAGCGTTGGATCTCCTAGAAGGCTTTTAGACTGTGGCATCCTCAGAGAGGCAGACAAATGAATAATGTGATAAAGTAAAGCACTTATTTATTTACTTATATTATTAAAGATAATGGTAAACATATTTAAGATGGTTTTAAGTCTTTAGGCATTTTTATTCAATTCTCTAATCAAACAATATTTAAGACAGTTTTCTTTGTTCTTTAAAAAGGAAGCCTGACTATAGCTTTGTATAGCGTTCAATCAGGCACACTGGAAGTCCTGAGGATGTGAGCCCTGATGTTCAACTTCAACTTTTCACTCAGTTGAATAGCATTTATCTTAATGAAATTTTTCAATGGCATCAGAAGAAAAAAATAACAGTTGTGTAGTTAAACTTATACACTAACAGGTATTTGTATTCTTGGTTTGGTATACCATTTTTGTAATGGATTTGTCTACCTGGCTAGCAGCTTTAAGCTTGGATTTAAAATTTTTAATTTTGAAAAGAATCAAATATTGCAATCAAGAGCCCAGAAGAAATCCCTCATCAAATTAGAATCCACTGGAAAATTTGGAACTTAACTAATTAACTATGCTCTTAAGAATTTTGCTGAGATGTGAACTCAATTTAAAATTAAATTAAATAAATTAAATATATTCTAAAATATGATAGCTCAAATCCCATTAATTTCAGTCAAGCTGGTTCTAACCAGACAACTCTTGTTTTGACAACCTGAAATAGCTTTCTACTTTAAGCAGTTATCCAGTTAACAGTGCAAAGGACAAGAGTTGCTTGTGAGTCAGTGTTAACTGCCATTAGCTTGACTGAATACAAGAATAAATATTACTTTTATAATTCAAGCATAAATAAAAGTGTAAAAACAGAGCAGTGCCTAAGTTTCTTAAACAGAATCATTAGATTGACTTAGAGAAAGATAACTCCCCTTTTGCAACTATGAACTGTTTCCAATGCAAGTGTTTACTGCCATGGTACTTACATGAATTTTATCCTATTTTGTATAAGAAAGTACATTTTATCTATGCATTTCTATTTCATTACATACTTCTCTGTAAACATTGTCTTGTCTGGTCTGGAAATCCACCTCCTACCCCATACACAAAGCATTATTTTGTTTCAACCTTATGAAGTATTAAAATATCTATTTACTCAATTTTTTTTAAAACTGATTTTTGTTACTGTGTAAAAGACTTTAGTGTGAATGCCTGCTTTAGTGCGTAAAATCTGTTAGATGTGGTTGTTAAACATGTGCTTTGATTTTTAGCAATTTATAGAAGGTGCCTTTTCAGTGTTTCTATCACAGAATTGTGAGCAAATGTATACAGTGAGCATGATTTGGTGATTTTATGATGTAAAAGTACTTTAATGTGGTATTGCACATAATAATTCTGTGCAGTCAATTGAGTTAAATAAATGATTTTCTAACATTAAAACAATGGAGACAAGACAAGTTTATTTAATGGAGAAGTGCTAGGGATGCAGAGACACATCTATCCTCTTTGGTAATGTAGTGCTAAGAAAATGTTAGTTATCCCTCCAAAAATAAAAATACAGAAGCTGATTTCATGCAACTCACAGCAGGGTCTTTATACTATATGAGCTAGTACATGCCCCTCCTAAGAACCACCATCACACAGAATGAATTTTGGTGTGGAGAAGGCCCAGATATCTATCAGTGCAAGGGTTTGTAGTAAGCAAAAGTAGTAAGTGTGCAAGCATCTATTTGGTAAGCTACTACATAATTGGCTGGTGCTGGGAGTCATGTAATAAACTTAATTTCTGCTTCACTCTGCATTGATGGTCCTTAGGCAGGTTGGGCTTGCAACCTGTGGGGTGCAGGTTTGTTAGAGGAATAACCTGAAAGTGTTAGTCTTGTTGAGGGTGTATCCTGGAGACATGGTCTTGTTGGGGATTAGCCTAGAGACTGGAGCTATCCTCAATATTTGTTGGTGGGGGGGCAATTAAAATCTAATTCAACACCAGGCTGTTAGATTACCTGAGTTCAAACTTAGTTCATGTTATCTAAAATAGAGTATAAACATAAAAGATTTGGCCTTCCAGTAGGAAACTGGCTCAGGTGCATAACTTTGGAATAGACAACAGTCTACAGGCAAAGTGTCTGAAATATGTTTAGTCCTATACCTTGTGATAATTTCTCTTTATTAGATAAGTAAAACTTACTGTGGCCCCAGGTCAGCCTATTTATCCTGTGTGCTTCAGAACTGACTGTTTTGATTAAATCACAAAGTGGTATCATGACTGGATTTCAGAATTTCTTTGAGTGACAGAAGGAACTATGTAAAAAGAAGTATGTTTAGTTACATAAGGTCATAAAAATCAAATATCATGAGTAAGAGATGTCACAGACTTTTTAGAAATAAGGAAAAACTTGGACAGGGTACAATACATGGTTTTCCCCAAAATAGAATGGGTGTTGAGTTTTTCAAATGCACTTATTATTTATTTATGTGGGAGTGCTGTCAATTAGACTAAGTGGGTTTTTTTGTTTTTGTTTTTTGTTTTTTTATGTAAATTAGATAAGTGCTGTATCTCTGAGCTTGAGCCTAGCCCAGGAATGTGTAGAATTTTTAAAGTCTTTTGGCAGATAAGTTAGTGGCTAAGTGTAACTTGAACCAATCCCACTAAAATCAGTAAAATCGGGGACTAGACAATGGTGCCCACTCTCTCCCTTACTATTCAATATAGTACTCGAAGTTCTAGCCAGAGCAATTAGAAAACTAAATGATGTCAAAGAAATACAAATTTGGAAGGAAGAAATCCAAATATCACTATTTGCAGATGATATGATAGTATACTTGAATGACTCACAAAATTTCATCAGGGAATTCCTAAACATGTTATATAAATTCAGCAAAGCATCTGAGTAGAAAATTAACTCAAACAGATCAGGTGCCTTTCTCTATTCAAATGAAAAACAGCCTAAGAAAGAAGTTAGGGAATCAACACCCTTCATAATAGTCACAAATAATATAAAATACCTTTGTGTGATTCTAACCAAAACAGTGAAAGATCTGTATGACAAGAACTTCAAGTCTCTGGAGAAAGAAATTGAAGAAGATATCAGAAGATGGAAAAATCTCCCATGTTCATGAATTGGCAGGATTAATATAGAAAAATGTTCGTCTTGCCAAAAGCAATCTACAGACTCATCAAAATTTCAATTTATGTCAGATTTATAGTATACATACATGTTTATAATTTAACATTAAATTATATTAAAGCATTTTGAATGCTATTGAGTGCAATGTGCTTCTTCAACTTATTGAGTGTTTTTTCTATATTTTTTGAGTATCCTATGCATATATGTAATTATCATGTATCATTTTTCCTGTCTGACTCAACTAAGATGCCACTTGGCAAATTGTCCCAACTTCATGTATTTTTTTTAATATGACATGCTAAGTATAATTTATGCTGCTTGCATGTACATGACTATGATGCCATCCACTAAAGCATGGGAATCCCACAAGTGGGCACATCCACATAAATAATGTGTATCTTTATATTTATATTGTCTCCCAAAAGCATTAAAATAAAACACAGTAATTATAGCTTCATTTTTTACAGTCTCTTGGCTATGATTCTTTTCTTCAGTTTAAATTGCTTCCTGATTACGATTGGTTTGCTGGATGATCAAAAAATTTGTTTGGATCACCATAACTTTTTCTCTCAACTATACCAGATTATTTTGTTAGGAATAATAGTCTAGGTTCATAATATTTTAAAACTGGATATGTTTTACTTCAGGTTTTTTGTCTTACAAAGTTTTCACTAAGATATTATTGTAATATCTATCTTTTATATGTGATTTTTGTGTGTGTGTGTGTGTGTGTGTGTGCTTGTGTGTGTGGTGTGTGTGTTGTGCATTTCTCTTGCCACTTTCAGCATTCTTTCTTTGTTCTGTAATTTAGTGTTTTAACTATGAAATGCCTTAGAAATTTTCTTTTCTGTTCTGGTCTTTCTGATGTTCTGTGTTTCTTGTATCTGTATATGTGCCTTTGTTTAGTTTGGAGAAATTCTCTTCTATGATGTTGCTGAAGATATGGTCTTTGTTATTGATTTAGGACTTGTCTCTGTTATCTATATCTATAGCTCAAAGATTTTGTCTTTTCATAAAGTTCCATGTTTTCTTCTATATTACTTTCCCATGCTTACTTTCTAAATTATTATTGTAGTTTTTGAAATTATAATATAGGAGACCCTACAATTACCATTTTACTAAATAATCATAATTCCTAACTATTTGTCTATGTTTTTCATGTTGTGTGTTTTTTTCTGGTTACACTCCTTTATCTATAAGTCTTAACATTCTATCTTCTACTTGGCACATTCTACTTGGAAGGTTTTGTCTGTTGTTACCTAATTGGGTCATTGAGATTTTCAATTCTGCCTTCATTTGAGCTTAAGTTCTATTCAATATTTTTTCTGTTTTGAACTTTGTTTTCAAATTTTGTGTTGACCCTGTTATTTCACTACAATTTATATTTGGTCTTCATGGACATCACTTAGATGGTCATCTTCTCTACATCAGCTGAGCTATGTGACCATATTTCTTTAATTCATGCAGTTTCTTGATGACTTTTGATTGCCTTTTAAGTTTGTTACATACTGAGGTTCATCTAGTTACCTCTCATTGGAGAATATTTCTATAGTATTGGTGAATTTAGAGGGAAGACATACTTTCTTGTCCATTCATATTATTCTCATTGTGAGACCGGGAACAGGGACATTAATGTTATTTTCATGTCTGCATGCAGGCCTTGTGCATATCATGTTTCTCAAGCCTATACCTAGAGGTTAGAAAAGATGAGGATGGGGCTCAACAGGTTAGGGCTGGTTCTGTTTAAGGCAGCAGGTGTTTCTTTAGAATTTGAAAAAGATACAGGCAGGGGAAGCCCAGGCACATGTACCAGGCTGGGCCAGAGCACAGATTGTATGCACCTGACTAGGCTAGGAGAATGAATCTAGCATAAGGAGATGCAGAGTAAACTGTGTGGAAGGAAAAACATGGGTACTTATTTGAGGAAGAGTTATGGAGCTCAGTACAGAAGATGGAAATGGGCAAGTAATAACACTAAGGGTGTTTCAGAAAGACGTAAGGAATCATGTCATTATTTTTATTTACCACAAATTATATGTCATGCATACAAATATATGCATATATTTGTGTATACATTGATATATGTGTGTGTGTTTATGTGTGTATGAATTTATAAACAGGTAAACACACATAAAATATGTATATATATATCCATAATTTACATAAAGGTAAACTACCTCTATTGATGTTACTTCCAGGAAAAGCTATAGAAATTCTACCCAAACCCCAGTAATACATATGAGAATCCCCCTACCTTTTGAGTTGTTGGTTAAGTAGACAATATATAGGCTGTTGCTGTTGCTGTAGTCTTGGCTGCTTTCAGGAGGTCAGTGAAAGACAACATAGACTTTGAGATATAGCTAATCTAGGTTATTTCTAACTTGAAAGCCTCCTCCTTGAAGACCATCAGGTTCCTGGAAGGTGGTATGAAAGCTTCTATGAAAGTGAAGTACCTAATATTCCAAGCCAGCTGTCAAGTCAGTGAACCTCAACAAGGCCCTGTATGCTAAAATATCACAAAAGATACAATAGTGCTATTAATCTCTTAGCAGTAATCAATGGTTATTAATTGGGCTTAAAGTTTATCCACAAAGAGGAAAGTCATGACTGGTACTGAAAACATGGCCAACTCCCCTGTGAGACTGAGGTTATAGATGTTAACAGAGAAATTGTTAGTGCTGTTTTACTAAGCCAGCACAATTCCCAAGTGCATTTTAAATATTTATCCTTATACTCACAGGTAAGTGAAGCTCTCAAAGCTTATCAAAGAAGCTTCTCTTTACAACAGACTGAGACTGTTACAGAAAATCCTAGCTAGTCAAAATTCAGAGAAAACCTGATTGTGCATTGCACAGCACCAATGAATATATAGATAGCACAAATCTTATACTGAGACTAGGGGTATATAATAGAAAATAGGACAGAAAATCAGGTAGGAACAAGAGAATTGGGTCATCTGCTGTAAAAGTGTATCTTCTAGAAAAAACAGGGAAGCTTCATCCTTGATACCTCAGTAGTATGGCTACCCATGTAAGACCTAAACAAGGACCACATCAATAGACATTCTTAGATAGATAGGAGAAATTGCATGCCATAATACTAGAAGACAAAGAAGGGATGCAAAAGTAGGAAAGTTGTCTTCTGCCCATAATTATTCAATGTCTAATGGTGGTCTCTGATTATAATGTGTATAAGTAAC